>NC_084840.1:98989616-99289616 GCF_033115175.1 Lepus europaeus | reverse complement strand
GTAGTTATACACAGTGTGAACACACAGCAATCCACCACACCCAGGAAATCAACTCTCACAGCACAAAACTCTAACACCCCACTCACTAGGGAGTGCACAGCATGGCACTGAGCTGGTGCACACACTCTGTAGTTATACACAGTGTGAACACACAGCAATCCACCACACCCAGGAAATCAACTCTCACAGCACAAAACTCCAAAACCCCACTCACTACGGAGTGCCCAGCATGGCACTGAGCTGGTGCACACACTCTGTAGTTATACACAGTGTGAACACACAGCAATCCACCACACCCAGGAAATCAACTCTCACAGCACAAAACTCCAAAACCCCACTCACTACGGAGCGCACAGCATGGCACTGAGCTGGTGCACACACTCTGTAGTTATACACAGTGTGAACACACAGCAATCCACCACACCCAGGAAATCAACTCTCACAGCACAAAACTCCAAAACCCCACTCACTACGGAGCGCACAGCATGGCACTGAGCTGGTGCATGTGAGACCTGAGCCTGGATCAAGGTGTAACTATTTGTAATTAGGCCTCCATCTTGTACCTTGGGCCTGACCAGGCCCTGAACTCTGAGCCAGAAGTCCCTAAAAGTAAATAAGTGAACTCCCCTTGCAATAAACTCTCCTAGCAACAGCCGATTAACAGATAACAGAGAAATGCCTAGAGTCCCTGGTGTCTCCTCAGGGCAGATAAGGTGATTGATAGCTACCCGAGACCCTGCAGTTCGGCACGTACACCCCAGCAGCTCGGACCCTATGCTTCGGCCAATCAATTCAAAAGGCATCAACCCCAAAGCCATCCAACCACCTTTAGCAGGTCTGTTCCCGCCACTGGGTGCACTAATCAATTCTAGGAGATGTCCTTTGAATTTCCCGCGGGACGAGATGATTTGCTAGATGGTACCATGATGTATGGAATGTCTCTGAAAACCCTATAAAAACCCTGTTAACTGAAGGGTCGGGGCTTTCAATTCAGACCCGCTGCATCGGTGTTGATTGAGAGACCAGGCTGGACCTGCAATAAAACTCTCGTGTGCTTTACAGCGGTATCGGCTCCTTGGTGGTCTTTGGGGACAACTGAACTGGGCATAACAGTGCACACACTCTGTAAAGTTATACACAGTGTTAACACACAGCAATCCACCACACCCAGGAAATCAACTATCACAGCACAAAACTGAAAAATTCCACTCACTAGGGAGTGCACAGCATGGCACTGAGCTGGTGCACACACTCTGTGAAGTCATACACAGTGTTTTCTTTTCTTTTTTTTTTTTTTTTTTGACAGGCAGAGTTAGACAGTGAAAGAGAGACAGAGAGAAAGGTCTTCCTTTTCTGTTGGTTCACCCCCCAAATGGCCACTATGGCCGGCGCGCTGTGCCAATCCAAAGCCAGGATCCAGGTGTTTCCTCCTAGTCTCCCATGTGGGCACGTGGCCCAAGCCTTGGGGCCATCCTCCACTGCCTTCCTGGGCCACAGCAGAGAGCTGGACTGGAAGAGGAACAACCGGGACTAGAACCCGGGGTGCCAGCGCCGCATTCGGAGGATTAGCCAAGTGAGCTGTGGCACCGGCCTATACACAGTGTTAACACACAACAATAAACCACACCCAGGAAATCAACTATCACAGCACAAAACTAAAATTCCACTTTCAGTAAATCTCACAGTAAGAGTATACCTCAGGAATAAATGTTCACTGGGAAAAGTGTTACATATTGAAAGTTACAGAACATTAGTGAATGGAGTTAAAGACAAACATAAATACAAAGACCTACTGCACATATACAATAGAACACCAAAATTTTTTTTAATTAATTAATCAATTAATTTGAAATCAGAGTTAAAGAGAGAGAGAAGGAGAGGCAGAGAGAGAGGTCTTCCATCCGATGGTTCACTCCCCAATTGGCCACAACAGCCAGAGCTGTGCTGATCCAAAGCCAGGAGCCAGGAGCCAGGAGCTTTCTCCAGGTCTCCCGCATGGGTGCAGGGGCCCAAGGACCTGTCCATCTTCTACTGACTTCCCAGGCCACATCAGAGAGCTGGATCAGAAGTGGAGCAGCCGGGAGTCAAACTGGTGCCCATATGTGATGCTGGCACTGCAGGCGGTGGCTTTACCCGCTATGCCACAGCGCGGGCCCTAACACCTAGAATTGTTTAAGACTGCGGTACCACAGAGTAAATGATACGCAGATTCAATCTGATTGTTATCAAATCTCAAAAACCATGGGCAATGTATTGGGAAAATTATCCCAAGACTCATCTGGAATTTCAAGGGATGCTACCTAAACGGCCAAAGCAACCATAAACAAAGGAATATAAATTAAGGAGACTCACACTTCCCCATTCCAAATCTTTATTTATTTTTTTTGACAGGCAGAGTTAGACAGTGAGAGAGAGAGAGAGAGAGAGTTATACAGTGAGAGAGAGAGAGACAGAGAGAAAGGTCTTCCTTCCGTTGGTTCACCCCCCAAATGGCCACTACAGCCGGCACACTGCACCGATCTGAAGCCAGGAGCCAGGTGCTTCCTCCTGGTCTCCCATGAGGGTGCCTTCCCAGGCCACAGCAGAGAGCTGGACTGGAAGAGGAGCAACCGGGACAGAATCCGGCGCCCCAACCGGGACTAGAACCCGAGGTGCAGGTGCTGCAGGCAGAGGATTAGCCAAGTGAGCCATGGTGCCAGCCCCCATTTCAAATCTTAACACTAGGCTGGCACCACGGCTCAATAGGATAATCCTCCGCCTGCAGCGCTGGCACACCAGGTTCTAGTCCCGGTTGGGGCGCCGGATTCTGCCCCGGTTGCCCCTCTTCCAGGCCAGCCCTCTGCTGTGGCCCAGGAGTGAAGTGGAGGATGACCCAAGTGCTTGGGCCCTGTACCCCATGGGAGACCAGGAGAAACACCTGGCTCCTGGCTTCAGGTCAGCGTGGTGCCCCAGCCGCAGCACACTGGCCACAGTGGCCATTGGAGGGTGAACCAACGGCAAAAGGAAGACCTTTCTCTCTGTGTCTCTCTCACACTGTTCACTCTGCCTGTCAAAAAAAAATATTAACACTAAACAACGGAAATCAAAGAAAGGATGACACTGGCACAAACAGAAAGATTCATAGAATTGAACTGAGAGTACAGAAATAAAACCACACATCTGCAGTGAATTGGTTTTTGACAATGAGCCAATGCATTAAAACAGGGAAAGCATGGCATCTCCACAGTGGACACCCGGCCTGGTGCCTGTGGCATCAGCTGAGACATCCGTGTCCCACACTGGGATGCCTGCGTTTCACGCCCACCTCCTGCCCCCAACTCCAGCTTCACGCTAATGCAGACCCTGGGGGGCAGAAGTCATGGAAAGTGGGCTTGGGTCCTTGTCACCCAGGCAGGAAACCCAGAATATTCCCCTGGCTCCCACTTCAGCACCCCCACACCCCAGCAAGCACTTGGGGAGTGAACCAGAACATGAGAGCTAGTGTGATCTCACTAGCACTCTCTCTCATATGAATATAGACTTAGAAATAATTTTTAAAAGAAGGATGTCTTCAACAAATGCTGTCTTCACGACCTTGGATTTAGCATCTGTTTCTTAGATCTGACACCTACAGCACAAGCAACAGAGTAGAACCAGATACACTGGATTTACCTCAAAACTAACATCTGAAGACACTACAAAGACAGCTGAAAACACTGTCAGATTAGGGAAAAAAAAAAGTCCACTGTTTTCACCAATTATTTCTCCAACATCCAACACAGAACCTCTGTGACCAGACTCACAAGCAGGTCTCAGACCGCAGCTGGAGGCCCACAGTTCAGTCTAAATATGATGCAGTCTGCCTAGCGATAGCATCAGAAGCACAGGATAAGGCCTCAGCCCCACAAGGCTGCCACTTCTGATGTCACTCACACATTCCCACGTTACCAAGGACTTGTGTCCCACTTTGTCACAAACCAGAGCCTCCCGCGATCCCCTCCTCAGTTTCAATCATGTGCTCACAGAACCCAGGGAACACTGCACTCACCAATGCCAGCTTATTACACAGCTCTCTTAAGGCTGCACGTGAACAGCCAGAGGACCAGCACAGGCCAGGCAGTCAGGGCGGAGTACAGGGCTCTCAAACCCTCCACGTGCAGCCTCCCTCCTTCCTCCTCGTCTTCAGCAACACAGAAGCTGTTTGAACCCCACACCTTTGGACTTTTATGGCCATTAATGATGGACTCAGTCCTCTCCACAAAGCGTGGGGGTTGGGTAAAAGGTTGGGGTGGGGCTAAAACTCTGTACCTGGAACCACAGGGTTGGTTCCCCTGGCAATCAGGCAGCCTGGGGCTGTCCAGGAACCTCCAACTACCAGCCAGTAGCACACACAAGACATCACTTCACACATTCTGAAGTCTAGGTCACAGCTGAGTGCCAGGAAACTGAGGCACAGGAGGCCGCATGTGCACCTCTTGTTTCACAACCCAAAAATCTGAAGAGAATATTTACACACTACACATCTAACAGCATGCTGTCCAGAATATGTCCTATGTGTTTTCTTTCCTTTTTAACATTCATTTTGTACAGAGAGGGAGACAGAGAGAGACAGAGACAGAGACAAAGAGAAAGAAAGATCCATCCACTGGCTCACTCCCCAAATGGCTGCAATGGTTGTGGCTGGGCCAGGGTGAAGCCAGGAGCCAGGAGCTTCATCCTGGTCTCCCAGGTGGGTGGCAGGAGCCCAAGTACTCGGATCATCTTCTGCTACTTTCCCAGGCCATTCCCAGGAAGCTGGATCAGAGTTAGAGACCCAGGACTGAAACCTGCACTCATGTGGGATGCTGGTATCCTAGTAGGCAGCTTTACGAGCTGCACCACAATGCCAGCCTGAATCCTATGTCTTTTCTTAAAATGGTGAAATAATTGTTGAGAAACAATATAGAATGAAATGAATGTAGACACAAACTTCACTACATGTACAGTCACTCAAATCAGTGTATACATTAAAAATTGAAATGCAAAGTATAAACATTCAAGAACTAAAAGCAGAAGAAAATCTATGTGCCCTGGCATTTGGTAATTACTTTTTTTTTTTTTTTGACAGGCAGAGTGGATAGAGAGAGACAGAGAGAAAGGTCTTCCTTTTTGCCGTTGGTTCACCCTCCAATGGCTGCTGCGGCCGGCGCATCGCGCTGATCCGAAGCCAGGAGCCAGGTGCTTCTCCTGGTCTCCCATGCGGGTGCAGGGCCCAAGGACTTGGGCCATCCTCCACTGCTTTCCCAGCAATAGCAGAGAGCTGGCTTGGAAGAGGGGCAACCGGGATAGAATCCGGTGCCCCAACGGGGACTAGAACCCGGTGTGCCAGTGAAGAAATATTAAAGATAGTAGACCCCCCTCTCCCTATTTTGTAAGTTTTACTTTTTGATTTTACCCTTCATTTTTAGAGCAACCTTTGACCTGCTTTCTAATTTCTGGCTCAAAGGGGGCCGAGGCCTGCTTCTACTGACCAGGCATAATGGAGCCAAGGCAGGAAGAGACAACATCGGAATGTGGGAAATGGCCCACCAAAACCTGTTTACCTCTACAGGAGCCCAGTTGGTGAAACACAGGAGCAGCCTCCTCTCTGATCTTCCTGTCTGTTCCTAAAATGTTTAACTTAGGATTTATTCAGCCTTGGGAAATATATGGTGAGAGCCCTACCCTGTTGTAAATCTTGTCTTTGCCTGAGTTATCTGTACTTTGCATATGTATACCTTCTCACCTTGTGCTTGTAAAACACCCTTACCTCCTTTGTGAACCTAATGGATTAGCTTGAAAGGCCCAAGTAACTATAAAAAGCTGATGTAAATTGTACTTAGGGTCACATTCCTGAAGCTGCGACCCCAGCATGCTGGTGAATAAAATACTCTACTCGCTTTTTGCATAAGAGCCTGTCTCTTGCTGTGTTCTCTGCACCACAAGGTGGAGGATTAGCCTGTTGAGCCACGGCGCCGGCCTTGGTAATTACTTTTAACACACAGCACAAAAAGACAATTCACAGTGGCTTAACAGGCTAATCCTCCGCCTTGCGGCGCCGGCACACCGGATTCTAGTCCCGGTTGGGGCGCCGGATTCTATCCCAGTTGCCCCTCTTCCAGGCCAGCTCTCTGCTATGGCCCGGGAAGGCAGTGGAGGATGGCCCAAGTCCTTGGGCCCTGCACCCGCATGGGAGACCAGGAGAAACACCTGGCTCCTGGCTTCGGATCAGCGAGATGCGCCGGCCGCAGCGGCTATTGGAGGGTGAACCAACGGCAAAAAGGAAGACCTTTCTCTCTGTCTCTCTCTCTATCCACTCTGCCTGTCAAAAAAAAAAGACAATTCCCAAAAGAAAAAAATTAATATCATGGACTTCATAGAATTAAATTTTCTACTCTGTGACCCATTATGTGCAGAGAACAAAAAGACAAGCTACAGATTGGGAGAAAATGTTAACAAAATACATCTGACAAAGAATGTGTATTCAAAATACACAGAGATTCCTAAAAATAAAAAATAACCACAAACAATTCCACTAAAAATGGGCAAATAAATGGTTATCTGGCCACTAAAATATTTATTAGAACTGCCAGACAACAAAACAAGAACAAAACAGCAGCTGCGGGAGGGAACAGGAAGTCTCCTTGGTGCTGGAGGAGACAATGGCACAGCCACCACGGAAAAACGTGTCAGTGCTTTTCCCAGGGAGAAACAAGTGTCACTGTATATCCAACATCTACACCCTACATGCTCTGTGTTTAAAACGTTGCTTTAAGAAATATTTCCAGACAGCAATCACCAGGTAAATTTGTTCAGACTTACGGTAATCGGACTCCTCCAACAGCAGAGTGATGCAGGACTGAACTGGGTACTCCATCCACGGTGCACTCGCCACAAGTCTGCAAGAACAGAGGTTGTTTCTCTGTGCTCTACACTGGACCCCCAACACTAAAAGCAGGAGGAAGCTTCCCACATCAGCCGAGTCTCCAGGTCTCCAGACACCACCCAGGGGTCAGTTAAAGGCACAGCAGCACATGACTGCCTCTCCCACGTCAGACGCCCATCACAAGCCTGTCTCTCCCACAGCAGCAGGTCCCCAGGTCACAGAGCCTCCTCTCTGAGATGGCCACAGACTGAGGGCTCACACTGCTCCCTACTCAGGTTCAATCATTGCTATGATGTTCACAGAACTCAGAAAAACAATTTCCTGAATGTTTCGGTCTCCCCACAATTCATCACTGAAGTCCAACCCCCAAAGTGATGTTATGAGGAGGTTATTTGGGGGCTGGCACTGTGGTGCAGCAACTTAAGCCAACGCCTGCAGTGCCAACATCCCATAGGGGCGCTGGTTCAAGCCCCCGGTGCTGCACTCCAATCCAGCTCCCTGCTAATGCGCCTGGGAAAGCAGCAGATGATGGTCCTAGTGTCTGAGTCGTTGCACCCACGTGGGAGACTTGGATAGAGCTCCTGGCCCCGGGCTTCAACCTGGCCCAGCCCTGGCCGTTGCAGCCATTTGGGGAGGGAACCACTGGATGGAAGCTCTCCCTCTCCTATCTCTATCTCTCCCTCTCTCACTGTAACTCTTCCAAATGCATAAATCATTTTAAAAAGAGGTTACTTGAACGTGACTGGATGGAGAGTGCTCCGTCACCATAAGACATCTGAGCTGGAAGAGGGGAGTCGGGCTGGGCCCCAAGGGAAACCTGCAGGTTTTCTTCAAGATGTCTGTGCAACACCAAGAGGAAGCAAGAGCTTCACCCTAAAACACTGTTGCTTTTCTCAATGTCTGCCTGTTCACTTACTTGTAACATTAAAGTTAGAAGACTGGGGAGGGGGATTAGCAGAGGGAAGGCTTGGAGAGGTCCGCCCTGGACCACGGAGGCCACGGGTCAGCTGAGTTTATCTCACACGGAGCCCGGGGGGCAGGCCTCACCACACTGTGGCAGAATAGGAAACCTTCTGAGCCACGAGCTCCACACAGGCCACTCACGGCCGTCGGACACCTGTGGGTTCTGCGCCGTCACAGAACTGAGTGCTCCGGGCAGTGTTGTGGCCCTGGCCTGGCCCAGTGCGGCTGTCGGACACCTACGGGCTCTGCGCCGTCACAGAACTGTGAGTGCTCCGGGCGGCGCTGTGGCCCCGGCCTGGCCCAGTGCTGGACACTGCGGCTGTCAGACACCTGCGGGCTCTGCGCCGTCACAGCACTGTGAGTGCTCCGGGCGGCGCTGTGGCTCCGGCCTGGCCCAGTGCCGGACACTGCGGCTGTCGGACACCTGCGGGCTCTGCGCCGTCACAGAACTGTGAGTGCTCCGGGCGGCGCTGTGGCCCCGGCCTGGCCCAGTGCTGGACACTGCGGCTGTCGGACACCTGCGGGCTCTGCGCCGTCACAGCACTGTGAGTGCTCCGGGCGGCGCTGTGGCCCCGGCCTGGCCCAGTGCTGGACACTGCGGCTGTCGGACACCTGCGGGCTCTGCGCCGTCACAGAACTGAGTGCTCCGGGCGGCGCTGTGGCCCCGGCCTGGCCCAGTGCTGGACACTGCGGCTGTCGGACACCTGCGGGCTCTGCGCCGTCACAGAACTGTGAGTGCTCCGGGCGGCGCTGTGGCCCCGGCCTGGCCCAGTGCTGGACACTGCGGCTGTCGGACACCTGCGGGCTCTGCGCCGTCACAGAACTGTGAGTGCTCCGGGCAGTGTTGTGGCCCTGGCCTGGCCCAGTGCTGGACACTGCGGCGGTCCAGAGAGAGAACCAGCAGACGGAAGTTCACACTCGTTCTCCGTTACTGTTTCAAGTAAATATATAAATAATAAAAAACAAATGAGCAAAGCTAATCCAGAGCTGCTCCTTGTGAACGAATTTTTAAACCCGGAGCGCACCGGTTAATCCTTACCGGTCTAGGACCAGGGCTCCGTCCAGGGCCTCCAGGGGCTGGGGCGAGGCTGACAGGGGCTTCTCCCCCCACATTCTCTGCCTTTCCCGCATCTTTCCTTCAGCCCCGGTCCCCGAACCCCGACAGCGCCTCCCTGCCCGGTCCTGAGGGGAGCGGAGCCGCGGCTCCCGCCATGGGCTCCCACCTGCCCGGGTCGGTCCGAGGAGAACGAGCTTCCGGTCGTCGCGGTGGAGGAGGAGCCGACGCGCAGAGGAACCGCGGCGCCACCCGGGCGGAGGGGCCGGGGCGGGCGCCCCCTGGCGGCAGCCCCCTGATCCTGAAGCTGGCGGCTCCCAGCGCCCCAGACCCCGGCTGGAGGGAGAAGCAGGCAGAACCGGAGCCGACATAGAGCATGAACCGAGGGCCTGGCCCGGAGACAGAAGTCACTTGATTTGCTATGTATCAGTAACAATGTAAAAGAAGCATTGAAATTTGAAAACTAGAAAATGAAAATGTTAAAATGTGACACCCGTAACAGTTGCGCTACATAAAATTAAAGTCCTTAAGCAAAATCTTAACAAAGTATAAATATGTGTTTAGAAAACCTTGGAACTTGACACACACCTTAAAGTCATTAAAAATGTCCCAAGTACTTATATTTAAAACGTCAATTTGCCTCTGCCTCTCTATAACTCTGCCGTTCAAATACATAAATCTTTTCTAAAAATGTGAACCTAGGGGCTACCACTGTGGTGCAGCAGGTTAAAGCCCCAGCCTGCAGCGCTGGCATTCCAGATAGGTGCCAGTTTCCCGGCTGCTCCTCTTCTGATCCAGCTCTCTGCTATGGCCTGGGAAAGCAGTAGAAAATGGCCCAAGTCCTTGGGCCCCTGCACCCACATGGGAGACCTGGAAGAAGCTCCTGGCTCCTGACTTCAGATCAGCTCAGCTCTGGTCGTTGTGGCCAACTGGGGAGTGAACCAGTGGAATGAAAGACCTCTCTCTCTCTCTCTCTCTGGCTCTCTCTTTGTAACCCTTTCAAATAAATAAAATAATTCTTTAAAAAATGCAAACCAATAAAAAAAAATCCAGAATAAAATGGACATAAACATGTATTTTGTGGGGCCGGCACTATGGCATAGCAAGTAAAGCTACCATCTGCCGTGCCGGCATCTCACATGGGCACCAGTTCGAGTCCCAGCTGCTCCACTTCTGATCCAGCTCTCTGCTATGGCATGGGAAAGCAGTGGAAGATGGCCCAAGTCCTTGGGCCACTGTACCTGCATGGGAGACCCAGATGAAGCTCCTGGCTCCTGTCCAGGGGAGTGAACCAGTGGATGGAAAACCTCTTTCTCTCTGCCTTTCCTTCTCTCTGTGTAACTCTTTCAAATAAATAAATAAATAAATCTTTTAAAAAACATGTATTTTGTGATAAGTTTTTAAATTTAGTTTTATTTATTTGAAAGACAGAGAAAAGGAGAGACAGAGGTCTTCCATCTGCAGGTTTACTCCCCAAATGGCTGCAAAGGCCAGAGCTGGGCCAATCTGAAGCCAAGAGCCAGGAGCTTCTTCCAAGTCTCCCACATAGGTGCAGGGACCCAAGGACTTGGGTCATTTTCCACTGCTTTCCCAGGTTACTAGCAGGGTGCTAGACTGGAAGTGGAGTAGCCAGGACTCAAACTGAGCCTATATGGGATTCTTGGGCTGCAGGCAGCAGCTTTACCCGCTGTGTTATAGTACAATTCCCATGGTAAGTTTTTAGATGTAAGCCCAAAAGCCAAACAATGAAAGAAAACAATCGATAATATAGACTGTTAGATTTACAAATCTGCTCTATGGGGGCAGAAGTTGTGGATCAGCGGATTAAGTTGCGACTTGGGATGTCCACATTCTGTGTCAGAGTGCCTGGTGTGAGTCCCGGGTACTCCCAGCTTCCAGTCCAGCATCGAGCTCGTGCTCCTGAGAGGGCGCAACAAGACCGGCCCAGTGGAGACCTGGATGCAGTTCCTGGTTCGTGGATGCAGCCTGGCCCAGACGGAGGTTGGTCAGAGAAAGTGGGTTCGCGCGCCCTCTCGTGGCCGCCATGACTGCGCAGAACGCTCAGCATGCCTCATCCTAGCTTTTCTAGGAAATGAAACAAATTCGGGGTCGTACTCAGGCCTCCGTGTTGGAAATTTGCACTGAAAGGGGGCGCACTACTCCATGTCTTTGTCTGACAGTCGTGATGCACAACTGTATGCAATGTCATGAATACGAGTGTAATTTTTAAACAAAAATCAACTCAAAATAGTCCATATGCTGAAAACTGAAATGCAGAAATATACACATTCTAGAAAAATGTAGACTGGAGTCTATGTGGTCTTGGATTTGGTAAGGAGTTCTAACCACAGTTCAATTCACAAAAGAATAAAGTTGTGAACGTGGACTTCATAAAATTAAGTTTTCTTCTCTGTGCAAGGCCCCGTTCAGAGAACAAAGAGGGTGCAGGATGGGAGCAAGCACCGACAGAGCAGACACCTGGCGAAGAGTATGCACTCGGGGCAGGCATTTGGTCGAGCGGTTACGATGCCCAAGTTCCACATCTGAGTGCCTGGGTTGGATTCTGGGCTCTGGCTCCTGACTCCAGCATCCTGCTAACAAGGATCCTGGGTGGCATCAACTGAAGGCATCAAACTATTTGGTTCCTGGTACCCACGTGAGACACTGGATTGAGTTCCTGGCTCCCCACCATCTGGGGGCTGTTGCAGAAATTTCTGGAGTTAACTGGCAGGTGGGAGCTCATTCTCTCTTTCATTTCTCTCAAAGATGTGTATATCAGGGGCCAGCACTGTGGCGGAGCAGGTAAAGCCACTGCCTGTCAGGCCAGCATCCCATACAGGTGCAAGTTCAAATCCCGGCTGATCCACTTCCTAACCAGCTCCTTGCTAATGTTCCTGGGAAAGCAGTGGAAGATGCCCCAAGTCCTTGGGACCTTGTATCATGGGTCCTAGTACCAGCTATTGCAGCCATTTGGGAATAAACCAGAATGTGGAATCTCTCTCTCTGCCTCTCAAATAAATATTTTTAAAAAGGAGTAAGTCATAATCTACTTAAATTGTATAAAATATGCGAGCATCAGAGTATGGAATGCAAAGGATGACAAGGAATCTGTGTCTCAGATGTGTGGAAACACTGACTGCAGGTGGTGGGAGAAGCTGCTTGTCTCAGCCACTCTGGAGATGAGTGGAGTCCACAGACCCCGGGGAAGGAGGCTCTCAGGAGTTCTCCTAGGGGAACGAGGCTCCTGGATCCTGGCTCCAGCCATTGTGATCATTTGGAGAGTGAATCGGCAGATAGACACTCTCAGGGTTCTTCAGAGGAAAGAGGCTCTCAGGGCCCCCAGGGGAAGGAGGCTCTAGATGTAGCATGGCCAAGGAGCTCCATCTGGCATGGCAGTCTCAGGCAGAGTGGAGTCATGTGCCCTCTGCTGGCATCTGGGGTCCCCAAAGACCACTACTCATTGCTCAGTATCACAACAAAGTGGTGACCATGCCCCCACCACGGTCCCACTGAAGCTGTAGATTAATGGTGGCTCCCTAACACTATGCAATTGGAATTTTCAACAGCACCATAAGAACTTAAGCCCTGAGACATAAATGTAACAAAGTATATACACACATGCACTCAGAAACCTTGAAACATGATAGGGAGGGGTCAGCACTATGGTGCAGCAGGTTAAGCACTATCTACAGTGCCAGCATCCCACACAGGATCCAGTTTGAGTCCTCACTAATGCACCTGGGAAGGCAGCAGAAGATGGCCCAAGTGCTTGGGTACCTGCCACCCACGTTAGTAACACAGATGAAGCTCCTAGCTCGCCAACGCCAGCCATTGGGAACAAGCTAATTAGAAAACAGGGAGATGGGAACGCACTATTAAATGGCTAAAATCTTTAAAAGAAACAGTAGCCATTGCAATAAGAACTTTCACTCATCACTATCTCACCTTCCCTGTAGATTTGAGAAGGAAATTGTTTTTGAATACAATCATGTCAACGCCATGCAGGAAAAACAGAGACCACCCAACTTTATTGAACACAGTAAGCCCACCAAATCCAGCCAAGTGTCAAACCAATCAAGCTTGTAGGATGTCAGTAACACCGTGCATACATGATTGACTAATCCTGGAGGCCACACAGGGAACATTAAGTTAGTTTCAGAGGTCACCGTGTGGATATCACACCAGTATTAGAGGTCATGTGGATATAAAATCAGTACTAGAGGTCATCGTCCAGACCTTATATTAGTTTTAGTGGCCACTGTGTGGATATCTTATGGTAAATGTATGTCCTGTGTTTTAGGTGGAATTTCTTTTTTCCCCCAAAGCCCTATCTGTGTCCAGCACTCTGAAGATCCGGCAGCACTGAGGCGAGAGACTGGAAGCTTTTCACCCACCACTGCAGGTGCAGATCTGAGATTTTGTCCTTGCTGGGGGCTGCCACACTTGTCACAACCTCAATAGCTACAGTCGATCAGAAAAGGCGGGTCCGGGCGCCCTCTCGTGGCTGCTAGGTCTCGGCGCAGGATATGTGCGACATGCGCCCCCTCCTGGCTTTCCTAGGAAATGAAGGATATTTAGCCCTTTACTCAAGACTACTCAATGTCACAATTTTAGAAATGCAAACCGAAAATAAAGTCCACTATCCTGTATCTTTTCCATAAATGGTGGTGGAATACTTACTTGAAAAAACAAGCTTTGGAGCCAGTGCTGTGGCATAGAAGGTTAAGCTTCTTGCCTTCAGTTGCCGCATCCCATATGGGCCCTAGCTGGAGTCCCAGGTGCTCCACCTCCATTCCAGCTCCCTGCTAATGCACCTGGGAAGTCAGCTGAAGATGGCCCAATTACTTGGGCCCCTGAACCCACGTGGGAGACCCAGAACAAGCTCCTGGACTGGCTTTGGCCTAGTCCAGCCCTGGCGATTGTGGCCATTTGAAGAGTGAATCTGAGGATGGAAGATAGATCTCTCTCTCGCTGTCTCTCCTACTCTGTATCTCTGCCTTTAAAACAAATAAATAGATATTTGTAAAAAAGAAAACAAAATTCACTCAAAATACTTAATAGGCTAGAGTTTCCAATGCAGAATACAAAAATTATAGGAGAAAAAAGAAATGAAGAAAATCTACATGGTCTTGGAAGACTTTTAAAATTTGTTTATTTATGTATTAAGTCAAAGTTAGAGAGAGAGAGAGATCTGCCATCTGCTGATTCACTCCCCAAGTGGTTGCAACAGACCAAGATAGGCCAGGCCAACGCCAGGAGTCTCCAACTCCATCCAGGTCTCCCACATGGGTGACAGGAGTCCAAGCACTTGGGACACCTTCAGCTGCTTTCACAGATGCATTATCAGTGAGCTGAATTGGAAGTTCAGCAGCCGGCACTCCAATAGGCACTCATAGGTGAGGCCAGCATCACAGGCTGTGGCCTAACCCACTGCACAATGTCAGCCCTGAAGCTTGAATAATTTGTAACACACAACATCAAAACCCAATCCCCAGAGTAAAAAAATGAAATTTTGCACTTTATAAAGGTAAAACTTCTGTGTGACAGATCATGTGTAGAGAATAAAAAGGTACAGTTTAACTTATTTGGAATGTGAGAGTACCCAGGGACGGAATGTGACAAAAACCTGCTAAAAATGTATGGAAACTCACTGCAGATTATGAGGACACAGCTAAATGCACCATCTATGAAGAGTGGGCCCTCACCAGGCTCACATCTCCCTGAGCCTTGGTCTTGGGCTTTCTGGATGCTGGGATTGTGGGCAATGAGCATCTGTCATTTATAAGTTACTAAGCTGTTCTGTGACTCAGGGCTGAAAGGGCTGTGGAATGCACTGCTTATGTGGATTCCATTTTCCTTTCGGCCTGTGGAGTCCACACAAGCGCCGTCTCCCACTGCCTGTCATGAATGTTTCCACAAATTTGTGACAGATGCCCTGTTGTGCTCTGCACTCCATACTCTGGCTCCACCATTCTGAGTATAACGTGGGTGCCCACAGGGACCTCTGGGAGATGGAGTCTCCTAAGGCTTGTCGCTCACTGGCTCTGGTAGGTAGAGTCAGTGGGGAGCCCGCGGGGCTTTCGGAGATGGGCTTCTGAGGGGAACATGCTCAGGGGGCTCTGGTAGCTGGCGTCCTCAGAGGGCACCCCAGCAGGGCCCTCCGTGAGACGGAGTCTTAGGAAGCTGGATACCCATGGGGCTCTGGGAGATGGAGTCTGAGGTGGGCGCTCACAGGACCCTGGGAAATAGAGTCTGAGTTGAACGTCCCCGAGGTGTTCTGGGAGAAGCGGAATCTGAAGTGAGAGACCACGGTGCGTTCTGGGAGATGCAGTCCTCTGACATAGGACTCCTGCAGGGATCCCTGGGAGATGGAGTCCTTTGAGGCTGTTGCTGGAGGCCGGCGCCCATGCGGAGTTCTGGGAGACGCAGCGCGATGGCCACGGCGACCACTGGGAGATGGAGTCTGGGGCTCTGGGATAATGGAGTCTGCGGTGGGCGCCCATGAATCCTGTGCTGAGTCCTAGAAGCAACCAGAGGGTGCGTGATCTCGCTTTTTCTGACAGCAGCCATTAGGGTGTGAGAGTCTGGGCAAGCAGGCACGGTGCGTTCTGGGAGATGCGTCCCTCTGACGTGTGATGCCCACTGGGACCACTGGGAGATGGAGTCCTTTGAAGCTTGTCGGTCCCTGGACTCTGGGAAAGTCAGATGCAGGCGCCTGCAGTCCTCTGGGAGACGGGGCCTGACGGCCATGCCCAGGAGGCTCTGAGACGGGGGGTTGTCAAATACGACACCCCAGCGGGGCCCTTCGTGAGACAGAGTCCTAGGAAGCTGGACACCCATGGGGCTCTGGGAGATGGAGTCTGAGGCGGGCGCCCACGGGGTTCTGGGAAATGGAGTCTGAGGCCAGAGCCCGTGATGTGTTCTGGGAGACGCGGTCCTCTGACGCGCGACGCCTGCGAGGGCCACTGGGAGATGGAGTCCTTTGAGGCTTGTGGCTCACTGGCTCTGGGAGTTTGAGTCTGAGGCGGGTGACTAGGGGACTCTCGGAGATGGGGTCTTAGGGGTTTGCACAGAGTGCTCTGGAAGACGGGCTCCTCAAAGAGGGCACCCCCGCAGGGCCCTCCATGAGAGGAGTACTCGGAAGCTGGATGCCCGCGGGGCTCTGGGAGATGGAGTCCGAGGCAGGCGCCCACGGGGTTCTGGGAAATGGAGTCTGAGGCCAGAGCCCGTGATGTGTTCTGGGAGACGCGGTCCTCTGACGCGCGACGCCTGCGAGGGCCACTGGGAGATGGAGTCCTTTGAGGCTTGTGGCTCACTGGCTCTGAGAGTTTGAGTCTGAGGCGGGTGACTAGGGGACTCTCGGAGATGGGGTCTTAGGGGTTTGCACAGAGTGCTCTGGAAGACGGGCTCCTCAAAGAGGGCACCCCCGCAGGGCCCTCCATGAGAGGAGTACTCGGAAGCTGGATGCCCGCGGGGCTCTGGGAGATGGAGTCCGAGGCAGGCGCCCACGGGGTTCTGGGAAATGGAGTCTGAGGCCAGAGCCCGTGATGTGTTCTGGGAGACGCGGTCCTCTGACGCGCGACGCCTGCGAGGGCCACTGGGAGATGTAGTCTGTGGTGAACGGCCGCGAGTCCTGCGCCGAGTCCTAGAAGCCACCAGAGGGAGTGCGAACCTGCCTTTTCTGACTATAGCCATTGAGGGTGTGAGAAGTGAGAAGTGCGCCAGGGCCCCAGCAAGGATGAAGTCTCAGATCTGCACTCTGTAAAATGCTTTCAATCTCTGGCCTCAGTGCTGACAGGTCTTCAGAGTGCTGGACATAGAAAGGTCTAGTGGGGACAAATATCTACCAATAAGATATCCACACAGTGGCCACTGAAACTAGTATAAGGCCTGGATAGTGACCTGTAATACTGATTTTTAGGTACACATGTGTTGGAGTCTTAAGCCTGAGGCTGGCCCCTGACCAGCAGGGGCAGTACAAGCACTCCCCGATAAGGCGAATGGGAGAGGTAAGGTCGATGGGTGATGAACACACCACAAGCACCGTGAGTTCTGTCGAAGCAGGAACCACTTTACTGAAGAAGTGTGCAGGCTTATAAAGCTTGCGAAAGACATGCGCAGTAGGGGAGCCAATCAGTGAAAAGGTCACACAGGCATGGGTGGACCATGCACAGGGGCATCTTAAGCAAAGTATAGGGATCACGCACTGTCTGCGTGTCTGGAACTAAAGCGGATCTACCCCTGCTGGTGGTCTGATCTTACGTAGCTCAACCTCAGTAGCTGCAGACACGCCCCTCGAACATCCACCAGGTGCCATATTGTAATGTAGATTTTAGGCAATGCCCATCACACATGATGACCTGTAATACTGGTGTGATATCCACAAGGTGACCTCTGAAACTAACTTGATGTTCCCTCTGTGGCTTCCAGTATTTATCGTGTCTGCACAGTGTCATCTAGTGACATCCTACAAGGTTCATTGGTTTGGCAGGTGGCTGCACTGAACTTGGTGGACTTACTGTGTTAAATAAAGTTGGATGTGCTCTTTTTCTCTTACATGGTGTTGACATGATTGTTTTCAAATGCAATTTCCTTCTCAAATCTACAGGGAGGGTGGGACAGTGATGAATGAAAGTTCTTATTGCAACTGCTACTGTTTCTTTTAAAAGATTTTAGCCATGGGCCAGCGCTGTGGCATAGCGGGTAAAACCGCTGCCTGCAGTGCCAGAATCCCATATAGGTGCCAGTTCGAGGCCTGGCTGCCCCACTTCCAATCCAGCTCTCTGCTACAACCTAGAAAAGCAGTACAAGATGCAGATGGAAGACCTCTCTCTCTGCCTCCTTCCCTCTCTGTGTAACTCTTTCAAATAAATAAATAAATCTTAAAAAAAAGATTCTAGCTGTTTAATAGATGCACATTCTGGACGAGCAAACTGCAGTTATCCACACCACGAAGTTCGCTGAGCAATAAATAGCAGTGAGGCACCAGCGACAAGGACGGAATAAATGACAGCAGTGTCTCCAACACGGGCTGAGGGCGGAGGGGTGAGGAGCACAGGAAGCTCAGGAGCCAACGCTGTGGTGTAGCTGGCAAAGCCCCAGCCTGTGACACCGGCATCCCATGTGGGCACCGGCTTGAGTCCCGGCTGCTGCATTTCCAATCTAGCTCCCTGCTAATGGCCTGGGAAAGCAGACAATGGCCCAGGTGCTTGGGCCCCTGCACACATGTGGGGATGTGGGGGACACAGTGGAAGCTCCTGGCTTAGGATCAGCCCAGTTCCAGTAATTGCAGCCATTTAAGGAGTGAACCAGTGAATGAAGGATTTTGCTCTATGTCTCTATGTAACTCTTTCAAATAAATAAATCTTTAGAAAGAAAGAAAGCAAGCTCAGCCCTCTCTATTGCACTAGGTGCTCCTAGGTAAGTTTGCAAGACTGGAGTGGGGATAAAGGACGGCAGCTGCTTCCTCTCATTTTAAGTCTCCTTGAAATCTTATTTTTCTGTCATGGACTTTTCTTTATTTTCTTTTTGGAAAATTAAAATAATAATTAATTAGGATGTTTGTGGGAAGAGTGGCTTTTCAGCTGGAATGGCTCTGATTCTATCCAAATAGCATGGATTCCAGCAGGAAATGTGGGCCCCTCCCCACAAGTCCAACCCCATCCCTCCAAGAAAGATCCTAAAATCATCTTTAGATCAAAGAGAGCCCCACCTGCAGTGCTGCAAGCACCTACGGTAGCAATGGATGCGCCCACAGCGCCATCTGCAGGGCCCATAATGAAGCCCCACCTTCCACCAGGGACCAGCTGCCCTCTCCAGAAACTTTCCTGGAGGTTCCCAGGGCAAGGGACATCAGCCAGTATTCACAGAAAGCCAAACAAGGATATAGCACGTGGCTGCTGTCAGGCAGAGTGCAGAGACCAGGGCCTGAGCAGGTGCAACAGGAGAGCAGGGTTATGGGAAAGCCCCAGAGCCCCTCTTGGTACATCTCACCACCTGACAGGGACACGGTGCGCAGAAGCTACCCCAGATCAGAGCAGTAGAGTCTGAGAGGAGAACGTGTGTTCCATCTGGACTCACTGAGGGCATTTCTTCCTGCGGGGGCCCTGCCTTAGAAGATTCCACTTCCCAGAGGGCCCCGTGGGTAGCCTGACCCAGGAGGCCCCATCTCCCAGAGGTCCACGCAGGAGTCACGTGTTAGAGGACGCATCTCCCAGAACGCCCTGCGGGCTCCCACTGCAGACTCCATTTTTTCAAGCGATGCGGGCGTCCAGCCTCCAAGGGCTCTCTTATTCCAGCGTTGGGGGTTCCCCTCCCTCTCAGAGAACTCTGTCTCCCAGCGTCCGGGGCGCCCCCACCCGACTCTTCCCGGAGCCCAGCGAGCAAAAGCTTAAAGGACTCCATCCCCCAGAGGTTCCGGCCAGCATCCCGCGTCAGAGGACTCCCTCGCCAGAACGCCCCGCGGGGTCCCGCCTCAGACTCCATCTCCCAGACGGCCCCGCGGGCACCCCGCCTCAGACTGCACGTCCAAGAGCCCCCACGGGCTTCCCAGAGCACCGTGGGCGTCCATCCTCTGAGGATTCCGTCTCACGGAAGGGCCCCGGGGAGCAGAGGCGGGGTCCGCTCTCAAAGAACCCCGTCTTCCAGAGCCCTGTGGGAGTCCCCCCTCAGACTTCTCTCCCAGAAACCCGTGGGCGCCCAGCTCAGACTCCATCTCCCAGAGGTCCCCACGGGAGTCGCGCGTCAGAGGACTGCACCGCCCAGAGTGCCCTCAGACTCCATCTCCCAGAGAGTCCCGCGGGCATCCCGCCTCAGACTCCATCTCCCAGAGAGCCCCGCGGGCATCCCGCCTCAGACTCCATCTCCCAGAGAGCCCCGCGGGCATCCCGCCTCACACTCCATCTCCCAGAGAGCCCCGCGGGCATCCCGCCTCACACTCCATCTCCCAGAGAGCCCCGCGGGCATCCCGCCTCACACTCCATCTCCCAGAGAGCCCCGCGGGCATCCCGCCTCACACTCCATCTCCCAGAGAGCCCCGCGGGCATCCCGCCTCACACTCCATCTCCCAGAGAGCCCCGCGGGCATCCCGCCTCAGACTCCATCTCCCAGAGAGCCCCGCGGGCATCCCGCCTCACACTCCATCTCCCAGAGAGCCCCGCGGGCATCCCGCCTCACACTCCATCTCCCAGAGAGCCCCGCGGGCATCCCGCCTCACACTCCATCTCCCAGAGAGCCCCGCGGGCATCCCGCCTCACACTCCATCTCCCAGAGAGCCCCGCGAGGTCCCGCCTCACACTCCATCTCCCAGAGGTCCCCGCGGGCATCCCGCCTCACACTCCATCTCCCAGAGGTCCCCACGGCAGTCGCTCATCAGATGACCACATCTCTGAGAAAGCCCCGCGGTCGCCCGCTGCAAACTCCATTTCCCAAAGAACCCCGTGACCATCCTCCAAGGACTCCGCCTCTCCCCTCCCGCGGAGGAGGGATTCCCCTCCCCCAGAGAACTCTGTCTCCCAGAGCTTCGTGGGCGTCCCCTCTCAGACTCCATCTCCCAGAGTCCCGAGGGCGCCCCCCCTCAGACGCCTTGCACCGAGCGACAGCCTCAAAGGACTCCATCTCCAGAGTCCCCACCGGCATCGTGGGTCGGAGGAAAGCATCTTCCAGAATGCCCCGTGCGCATTAACCCCCAGAGCCCATCTCCCAGAGCCCGGTGGGCGTCCAGCCTTCGAGGACTCGGTCTCCCAGAGCCCCAGTCTCCCAGAGCCCGGTGGGCGTCCCCCCTCAGACCCAATCTCCCAGAGCCACGCTGGCACCCGCCTCAGAATCCAACTCCCAGAGCCCAGCGAGCGAAAAGCCTCAACGGACTCTGCCCTCCTCAGATGCCATCTCCCAGAGGGCCCCACGGGTGTCCTGCCTTGGACTCCGTATCCTACAGGTCCCTGTGGGAGTCGCGTATCAGAAGACTTCCACACTCCGAGGCTGATGTTGGTCAGAAAAAATAGATTAAGGCGCCCTCTCCTGGCAGTCATGACTCCACGCAGAACGCTCAGCATGCCCCATCCTAGCTTTTCTGGGAAATGGAACAAATTCAGGGTCCCACTCAGATGACTGAAGGCCTCCGTGTTGGAAATTCACAATGAAAGGGGGCGCAATACCCCCATGTCTTGACAGTTGTGATGCAGCAATTACTGTTTGTGAATTATTTGCAAACTATATGGGATGTCATGAATGAGAATGTATTTCTTACACAAAAATCAACTCAGAATAGTCCATATGCTGAAAACTGAAATGCAGAAATATAGAAATCCTAGAAAAATGGAGACCAGAAGCTTTGTTGTCTTGGATTTGGTAAGGAGTTCTAACCACAATTCAATTCACAAAAGAAAAAAGTTGTGAATATGGACTTCATAAAATTAAATTATCTTCTGTGAAAGGCTCTGTTCAGAGAACAAAGAGGGTACAGAATGGGAGCAAGCACCGACAAAGCAGACACTCAGGGCAGGCATTTGGTCGAGTGGTTATGATGCCCAAGTTCCACATGTGAGTGCCTGGGCTTAATTCTGGGCTCTGGCTCCTGACTCCAGCATCCTGCTAACACAGATCCTGGGTGGCATCAACTAAAGGCATCAAACTATTTAGTTACTGGTACCCACATGAGGAAACTGGATTGAGTTCCTGGCTCCCCATCAACTGGAGGCTGCTGCAGAAATTTCTGGAGTTAACTGGCATGTGGGAGCTCATTCTGTCATTTCTCTCAAAAAAAATGTATATCAGGGGCTGGCACTGTAGCGGAGCGGGTAAAGCCATCACCTGTGATGCCAGCATCCCATATAGGCGCAATTTCAAGTCCTGGCTGATCCACTCCTAACCAGTTCCTTGCTAATGTGCCTGAGAAAGCAGTGGAAAATGCCCCAAATACTTGGGACGCTGAATCCATGGGGACTACTACTGGCCATTGCAACCATTTTGGAAATAAACCAGAAGGTGGAAGCTCTCTCTTTCGCTTTCTCTCTCTGCATTTCAAATAAATATTTTTTAAAAAAGAAGTAAATCACTGCTGGCGCTGTGGTGCAATAGGTTAATCTTCCAACTGCAGCACCAGCATCCCAAAGGGGCACCAGTTCTAGTCCCGGCTGTGCCTCTTCCAATCCAGCTCTCTGCTGTGGCCTGGGAAAGCAAAGATGACCTAAGTCCTTGGGCCCCTGCACCCATGTAGGAGAGCTGGAAGAAGTTCCTGGATCCTGGCTTTGGATCAATGCAGCTCTAGCCGTTGCAGCCATTTGGGGAGTGAACCAATGGAAGGAAGACCTTTCTCTCTGTCTTCCCCTCTCACTGTCAGTAACTCTACCTCTCAAAAAAATAAATAAAATCTTTTTTTAAAAATTAAATCACAATCTACTTATTTAGAATATGTGAGCTGACAGAGTATGGAATGCAAAAGATGACAAGGAATCTGTGTCACAGATGTGTGGAAACACTGACTGCAGGTGGTGGGAGATGCTGCTTGTCTCAGCCACTCAGGAGATGAGTGAAATCCATAGACCACAGGGGAAGGAGACTCTCAGGGATTCTCCCAGAGGAAGGAGGCTGTAGGTGTAGCATGGCCAAGAAGTTTCATCTGGCATGGCAGGCTCAGGCAGAGTGGAGTCATGTGCCCTCTGCTGGCATCTGGGGTCCCCAAAGGCCACTACACATTGCTCAGTATCACAACAAAGTGGAGACCATGCCTACCCATCATGGTCTCACTAAAGCTGTAGATCATTCTAATGGTATGTCCCTGACACTATGCAATTGGAATTATCAATATCACCATAAAAATTGAAGTCCTAAGGTGTAAATGTAACAAAGTATATACACACATGCATTCAGAAACCTTAAAACATGATAGGGAGGGGTCAGCACTGTGGCGCAGCAGGTTAAGAACTACCTACAGTACCAACTTCCCATACAGGATCCAGTTCGAATCCTGGCTAATGTACCTGGGAAAGCAGCAGAAGATGGCTCAAATGTTTGGCCCCTGCCACCCACGTGGGTAACCAAATGAAGCTCCTGGCTTGCCAGCACCAGCCTTTGGGGACATTTGGGGAATGAACCAGCAGATACAGGTTCTCTGTCTCTCCTTCCCTCTCTTCATAAATCTGCTATTCAAGTAAACAAGTGAATCTTGAAAAAAGAAACATTGTTGGAGAAATATCAAAAGGAATCTGAGTACAGAGATGTTCTTCATGCAGGAGCAGAACAGTGATTACTGTTAACACATCACAATCCCTTCTAATTTGACCTGCAGATTCAGTGGAATCTCAAATTCCCAGCAAAGATGCCAACAAACTGTTTAAAATCCTAGAATAGATGACATAAGACTGAAGAAGAGAGGGGTTGACATTGTGACTTAGTGGGTAAAGTGGGTATTAGCATCACCAGCATCCCATATGGGTACTGGCTGGAACCCCAGTTGCTCCACTTCCAATCCAGCTCCCTGTTAGTGGCCTGGGAAAGTCAACAAAGATGGCTCTAGTGCTGCTAGGACTCAGAGCAGGAAACACATGATGAGCGCCCTCTCTTGAATTTCCTAGGAAGTGAAGGAAATTAAGCCCTGTACTCAAGGACTACTCAGTGTCACAATTTTAGAAATGCAAACTGAAATGAAGTTCACTATCCTGTGTCTTTTCCATAAATGGCGATGGAATACTTATTTGAAAACACAAGCCTTGGGATCGTTAAGCCTCTTGCCTTCATTGCTGGTATCCCATATGGGTGCCGGCTGGAGTCCTGACTGCTCCACTTCTGATCCAGCTCTCTGCTAATGTACCTGGGAAATTACTTGAGACCTGAAACCATGTGGGAGACCAGAAAGAAGCTCCTGGATCCTGGCTCAGCCCTGGCTGTTGCAGCCACTTGGGAATGAATCAGTGGAGAGAAGAACTCTGTTTCTCTCTGTCTCTCCCTCTCTCTGAAACTCTGACTTTCAAATAAATAAACCTTTTTAAAAAATTATGACAACCATTGTTATGAGGGAAAAGTTAATTAGAAAATAGGCTCTCTGTGCCTCTGCCTCTCTGTAGCTCTGCCTTTCAAATAAATAAATAGATCTTAAAAAAAAAAAAAAGGAAGGACCAGCACAGTGGCATAGCAGATAAAGCTACCACCTGCAGTGCCAGCATCCCATATGTGCACGGGTTCAAGTCCTGTATGCTCTACTTCCAATCCAGCTCTCTGCTATGGCCTGGGGAAGTAGTAAAATAGGGCCCATATCCTTGGGCCCTTGCACCCGCATGGGAGACCTGGAGAAAGCTCCTGGCTCCTGGCTTCAGATAGACTCAGCTCTGGCCATTGTGGGTCTAGAGTCCCAGAGGAGCAACTTTCCTGGCCAGCTGGGTAGGATCCAGCCTCCCTCTTGCCCTGACCACAAGACCTTGGCATGGAGAACAGAGTCACCACATTCTCTCTTCCCTATACTTCACAGTGAGACCCAGAACACAAAGGACAAAGGCCACAGGGCTGTCTCAGGACAGCCAGTGGCAGAAAAGCGCCATCTCTGTGGTGGGCCGTGACTTTTAAACAGAATAGTTGACAGAAACCAGGGACCACAAAAGGAATGCTTAAAGCCACTTGGGAAGTGACATTGCCAGGCCATGCTCTGTAAATGACAATTGCCACCCAAACAAAGGTGTCCGACACACAAGAGAGCAGAGCCACCCAGCAGAAGGCAGTGATAGACATGGAGACTATCTGGGGGGACCAGGATCATTATCCTACCGAAGAAATAAAATTCTCAAGCTTCTCCACACTATTGATTCCTTGATGGTTTCCACCACCTAAAACTGTAGCTTTGCTGTCGCAGCTCCAACACAAGCCACAGACACTAAAGAAAAAAAAAATTAACCATATTAAACAGTCAGCCCCAGCAGATGGCCCTGCTGGCCAGGCTAAGCACTGCCAATGCAGAAGCCAATGCAGCATGGCCCCCCTCCCTGCAACAGCAAAATTCCATAGGATTGCTTGCTGTGCCACTGTCCTGCTTGCTGCCTGTGTGCAGGAGGTGAGGCTGCTTCCAAGGAACACAAAGGGAAGTTCACACTGTCAAGTAAAACCAGTGGCTCTACTCCGGGCTACTTAGTGGGACAACAGTAATAAATATATTATCTCCACTGCTGCAGTCCTAACCAAAAATAGGTCTCAACTATAATGCAGCAGACATTCAAGGGAAGCTGCAAAACAATAACTTTCAGAAACAAATAGCTAGGTTAATAAACAGCTGGGCTCTTGGAAAGCAAAGCAGAGCAGAGAGAGGCATGAATTTATCACTTTGCTCCCAAATCACCAAGAAGCCAGGCTAAGAGATAGAACTTCACCCAGAACCTCTGCTTCCACATCCTAATTTTTGCAGTATGTGGCTTACCTTCTATTCACAGAGATGGCCTGAGATATTTTAATTCAAATCCTGATGTTTACGAAAAGCAAAGGAAATAGCAGTCTTTGAAAACCAGTCCCCAACAAAGTGCTGAGTTTTGCTGATGCTTTATGCACACCAACTGAACTATTGCTATGCAGAGCGGACTACTGCTGAGAGGCTTCCCATAACCATGCTGGAAACAGGAACAACTGCTGGAAACTTGAACCACAAACGTACTCACACTAGAGAGGTGGGGGATTAGATAACATTGAACAAATGAAGGGAAAAGGGAGTTACCTCAAGATTATCTGTATTTAATGCTTTTTTTTCACCCTGTTTATTTATTTTCTTAAGAAAGCTTTTATTTAATGAATACAAACTTCATAGGTATAGCTATAGGAATATAGCGGTTCTTTTCACCATAGCTGCCCTCCCACACCCATTCCCAACACACCTCCTCCTCCCTCTCCCATCCCATTCTTCACTAAGATTCATTTTTAATTAACTTTATAAACAGGAGACCAACTCTATACTAAGTAAAGATTTCAACAGTCTGCACCCACACAGATACAAAGTATAAAGTACTGTTTGAAAACAAGTACAGTTGAGGGGCCGCCGCTGTGGCACAGTGGGTTAACACCCTGGCCTGAAGCACTGGCATCCCATGTGGGCGCCGGTTCTGGTCCCGGCTGCTCCTCTTCGACCCAGCTCTCTGTTTTCACCTGGGAAGGCGGTGGAGGATGGCCCAGGTCCTTGGGCCCCTGCACCCATGTGGGAGAGCTGGAAGAAGCTCCTGGCTCCTGGCTTCGGATCCGTGCAGCTCCTGTTGTTGTGGTCATTTGGGGAGTGAACCAGCAGACAGAAGACCTCTCTCTCTGTCTCTACCTCTCTCTGTGACTCTTTCAAATAAATAAATCTTTAAAAAAAAAAAAGAAAACAAGTACAGTTGATTCTCATAGTACAACTCATTAAAGGCAGAGGTCCTACATGTGGAGTAAGTACACAGTGACTCCAGTTGTTGATTTAACAACTGACACTCTTGTTTATGATGTCAATGACCACCCAAGGCTCTTGACATGAACTGCCAGGGCTATGGAAGCCTTTGGGAGGAGAGAACTGCCACTTTGCTATGGCCCTGTCTAAATACTGCATTTAATGTTACAATGATCTCCTTAGGTTTACATTAAAATGATTTTATATTTTCATCCCTTCATGAATGACAGAGTGAACTTCATAGAATATTTGCACCAGTAAATCAGAAATGCTAGTAGTCAAAAGAGCAGATGCAAATTAACAGGGAATAGAGAAATGTCAGAAAAAAAAATCAAGGCTAAAGATTTATTCACTCACTAACAAATGCAATATTGAAAATGAAAATATCTGGGGCAGGTGTTGTGGTGCAGAGGGTTAAAGACCTGGCCTGCAGCATCAGCATATGGCACTGGTTTATGTCATGGCTGCTCCATTTCCTATCCAGCTCCTTGCTAATGTGTCTGGGGAAGCAGTAGAGCATGCCCCAAGTCCTTGGACTCCTGGACCTGCATGGGAGATGCAGAAGAACTTCCTGGCTCCTGTCTTCAGATAGGCTCAGCTCTGGCCATGCAGCCATTTGGGCAGTGAATCAGTGAATGGAAGACCTCTGTGTGTGTGTGTATGTGTGTGTGTGTGTCTACCGCTTTCTATAACTCTTTCAAATAAATAGTTTTAAAAATGAAATGTTTGTGGCTGATGCCATGGCTCAATAGACTGATCCTCCGCCTATGGTGCCGGCACACCGGGTTCCAGTCCCAGTCAGGGCGCTGGATTCTGTCCTGGTTGCTCCTCTTCCAGTCCACCTCTCTGCTGTGCCCCGGGAGTGCAGTGGAGGGTGGCCCAGGTCCTTGGGCCCTGCACCCGCATGGGAGACCAAGAGAAGCACCTGGCTCCTGGCTTCAGATCAGCACATTGTGTTGGCCGCAGCATGCTGGCCGCAGTGGCCATTGGGGAGTGAACCAATGGAAAATGAAGATCTTTCTTTCTGTCTCTCTCTCTCTCTCTCTCTCTCTCTCACTGTCCACTCTGCCTGTCAAAAAAAAAAAATGAAATGTTTGGAGCTGGCATTGTGGTAGAGCATGTTAAGTGGCCACAAATGATGCTGGCATCTCATGTGGGCACTGGTTCAAGACCTGGCTGCTCTACCTCCCATCCATATCCCTGATAATTTGCCTGGGAAAGCAGTGGCAGATTATCCAAGTTCCTTAGCCCCTGCCCTCATGTAGGAGACCTAGAGCAGCCTTTGGGTTCCTGCTTTGGCAAGGGTCAATCTGGGCCATTGTGGTCATTTGAGGAAGAAGCCAGCAGTTGTAAGATTCTCTCTCTCTCTCTCTCTCTCTCTCTCTCTCTCTCTCTTTCTCTCTCTCTGCCTTCAAATACATTTTAAAATCTTTTAAAAACTAAAAAAAGGAAAATATTCATTTCTAAATTTTGAAAATGAATGTTACTGTATGATGCAATTTGGTCTTTCGGCTATCCCAATGAGCAAGTTTCCTGGGTTTTTCAAAGACCAATACTAAAGTCAATATCGAAAAAGGGACACTGAAGTGGGAGCTCTTGTGACTGAAGTGAAGGAGCTCACCCCACATAACCTTTCTTAAGGTTCTACATGGAGTTGGGAATTCAGCTTTGGCTGAGAAACAAAGGGCAACACTGTGCGTGACTGCATTGCTCTGCAGGATGCACCTCAAAGGGCAGGAGGAACCCAGGGAGACTCAGCCAGAGAGGATGGCAGTGGAGGGCAGAACTGGAACTTGCCCCTGGGGATCTCAGATTCAGGGAGTCCCCTTCCAGGCTTCTCCCACTTCCTGCTGATTTCCCAGAGCAACTGCTCACTGTGTCCCCTGAAATCCATGCCTGAGGGAAAAGCTTACACCCTGAGAATTCAAGGAAGGTGAAAGCGGAGGGCAGGTGCTTAAGGACTGTGCTACTTCACACAGCTCCAGGCAAGGGACAGACAGGGGAGGTGAGGGATGTGCTTCCGGGAGTGTCAAAGGACCAGGGGGAGACCCACCTGGGATCCCAAAACCTAAATGAAGTAGAGCAGTGAGAGCCCTGGACAAGCAAAGGTCATTGAGCATCCAGGCCATGGGCAGGTCAAAACAGTTTGGAAAGGAAATGGGCCTCTCATGAGCATGTTTTGGTTATCACCTCCCTCTTGTCTAAAATCAGCAAGTTTGCAAACCAAACTCACAGCTCAGGGCACTCCCCAGCTTCTGCCAGCTCTGAAACACCTCCATGCTATGGCTCCCCTGCATTTCTCCAAATGTGCTGCCTTCAGCCAGAGCCCTCCTCTTCTAGAGAGGCCTCCGCAGCACAGCATTTTCGCTGCATTCCTCCCACCAAGCTGGACTCAAATGTCCATCAGATGCTGAGTGGGTGGCACTGGGCTCCAGAAGGGTGCGCTGTGGCCATTGCTGCTTCCTGCTTACAGCGCTGTGGAGGCCGTGTGTGGGGGTGGCCTCAGCCTCACTCTGTCCCCACAGAACCAAACTCTAGTCCACAGCACAAGGCGGCACTCATTGCACTGCTCTCACTGCTGCTTCTCTGCCAGAGAGAGACCAAGGGTGCCTCTTTGGACCACAGGCACTTATACAAAACTCTCTGGAGAAAACCACCCACAATGCAAAGCAACTTTTAGATATTTGCTTTAATCCCTTTCCCTGGTCTTCTCAGGGTGGGCATGTCAGACTCACCACAGTCCCACCTTCTCCCAGGGGAGGGAGATGCCAGGAGCCCGACACCACGAGGAGACTCCCCAGGAAGGGAGAGATTTTCTTTGCCTAGGAGTCCCACTCCCAGAGAAGGAATTTCAAATGCTCTACCAGGATAAGAGACCCATTGCTTGAGGCCTTCCTCACACAGCAGCCCCTAAGGAAAGGCCCTGGTGTCAGGGGCTCTACCCCTTCTTTCCCATCTGAGCTGACAAATGACCGGCCCTGCAGAGGGCCGTTCCAGCAGCTGCCATCACTCCTCTTAATGATTCTATGTCTGCCCGGGGCTCAAAGCAGGAAGGGGAGACACTTGCTGGCAGAGACCTTTGCTGCCCTTTGAAGAAGTGAATGAGCTCTCACCCTCACTTACGGATCAATCAACTGAGCCTTTGAAGAAGGATGCACACGGGGCCAATGCATGGGGAATGCAGAGCTGAGACATAAGCCTTGCCATGTAAGGCCCCAAAACTCACTGCCCCGCACAGCCTCCTCCCGCACAGCCTGCTGTGTTTGTCCTGTCAGGAACCTGCTTCCCCCAGGGCAATAATACACACCCTAGGGGGCGAAGGGAAGCCCAGCCCTGGGAGGCCAGTTCTGCCTGCCACCTTCACCTCAGAGTCCAGCCTGCACCACACAGGGACAATCTCTGCTCACCTGGTCTAGTTTAGTAGCTGACTGTAAAACGACAATGCACTAAGCAACTCCTCTCCTGGGAAAGTTATTACAAGGCACTCCTTCTGCGTAACTAACAATTCATTTCCATTGTACAAAGCCAGACTCATCCAAGTATGGGCACCCAGGCAGGATGACAATGCGGTCCTTTCCAAACCCTTCCTGCAGGGGCCTTATGGAGCCATGGTCACATCCTGCAGAGCACACTCTGGCCAATGGGATGGAGTCCAGCTGGGCCCGGTGTCCCCTGCCCAGAGGACCTAGAGGGCAGATTTCCATGATGGTAGTATTCCCAGGCCACTCTGCGCCACTGGAATCCTCAACCTTCGTACCACCTAACAGTTAACAGGGGCAGGCAGCAATGCTCATCCCACACACAGTGAGGAGGTGTACTAACATTGTGCCCTGCAGGTGATAAGCATCACCCAAACATGATGGTCTAGGACTGTGGGGAGTGTTGGGAGACTGAGTCACTTACCGCAAAGGCATTGTTGACTGCTTATCCTTTCTCATCCCAAGAAGCCAGCATCTGCATTGCTAGCTGCCATGGGAGTGACTGCAAGAGTTAAAGACAGAGGAGGTTAACTCCACAGCAGCAAGGCATCCCTGGGAGATTCCTCAACTTGCCAAGAAGAACTTTGCTATGAGGGCTCCACAGAGCAGCACAGAAAGCTCTGTCTGCCGCATCCCCAACACTCATGTTGCCCTCGTGGGGAGGGACCAGGGATGTCAGGTGACAGAAAACCAGAACGAAGCCACTCCTACTCACCCCAGGCCACTCATCTGGAAATGTTCAGGCAAGTTTGTCTCATATAGTCCACATTTTGAAGCACCAGTTGTTTAAATTTTAAAACGACATATTTTATAGAAAAGCTATGAAGTCATAGTAACTTCCAAAAGTAATTCATTAACGGCTGCATATGTAAAAGTGCACCAGGCCAGAAACACATCTGATTGGATCACTCTGTAGTAAGGCACAGCCCAAGTTTAAGCAGACATCTGAATGTCATCTCCCATAACCAGACTCAGTTCTAGCAACAGAAGTGGGACAAAATATTTTAATTCAGAGCCCAGTGCTTATGAAATGCAACAGAAACAGAATGATTTGAAGACAAGAGCCATGTAAATTGTACATGCATGGATATGTTAAAGTAGAAGACAAGATCTGATGTGCTTTCCCTATGCCACTCTGGACAGATTGACCAAGCAGGCTCCAAGAATATTTAAAATATGCCTTTGAGCATGAGCCCTAAAGAATCCTGAACTTCACAGTCACAAAAGGGCTAAAGGGTTAAATAAATGAAGAAAAAACATGTAATCTATCTCCACAGTGCCTTTATTAATACTAAATTTCCAGGTACCTTCCTTTTAGGTTTACATTAAAATCCATTTATATTTTTTGCTCATGCTGACTTACCAAAGGAAACATTTTTCTGTCAAGCATATACAGATTTACCATGCTTAATTTGCAAAGAGTGAATGAAAATCAACAGAAAATACAAAAGTATCTAAAAATGAAATGCAGCAGAGAAATGTCCATCATTCACTAACAAATATAGTATCTGAAAGGAAAATGTTAACTTCTAAATTGTTTGAGAGCCAGCTATATAACAGGAAGCCACTTCAGCCTGCACCTGTCAACCCGAGCAGCTTTGCTAGGTTTCTAAATGCCAGCATTGAAGTCGAGGTTGCAAGGGGAACATTGAAATGGGCCCTGTGCTGGGACCTGAAGCAGCAGCACAGGAGCACATGTCTCTCATGACACAGCAGTCCTGCAGAACCCACCTGGCCATGGCTGGATTTCTCTGCAGGATGAATCAAGAGGAGCACACACCACACTTGTAACCAAGGCAGGAGGGAGACACTGGAGAGTCAGCAGAGAAAGGCAGCTGTATGGCAGAGCAGGGAACACCTCTGGGAAACTGACATGCTGGGTGTGGCCCCTCCAGCCTTCCTGCCAGCTTCCTGCCTGTCAACCAGGGGAGCTGCTTTACCAGGAATCCACGACCTCAGGGGAAAATTCTGCACCCAATTATATGAGGGGAGCTGAAAAGGTAGGAGAGAAAATGCAGGGGGCAGGCGCTGTGGGTTAACACCCTGGCCTGAAGCGCCGGCATCCCTTATGAGCACCAGTTCAAGACCCAGCTACTCCACATCCCATCCAGCTCTCTGCTATGGCCTGGAAAAGCGGTAAAGGATGGCCCAAGTCCTTGGGTCCCTGCACTCATGTGGGAGACCCAGAAGAAGCTCCTGGCTCCTGGCTTCAGATCAGTGCAGCTCTGGCCTTGTGGCCAATTTGGAAGTGAGTCATCAGATAGAAGACCTCTTTCTCCCTGCCTCTGCTCTTTCTGTGTAACTCTGACTTTCAAGTAAATAAATAATCGTTTAAAAAGAAAAGAAAATGTAAATCAAGTTGGCTCCAAGGAAGGGGTAGAGTCAGGCGGCAGACTGCAGAGGTCTTCAGCGCAATTTTAGGTGGAGGTAGATAGACTGGGAGAAGACCCCAGAGACTGAGGAGTTCAGAATTCAAGTGAGCAGAGGGACCCCTACACTGAAAGAATAACTGGGCCCTGGCAGTGAAAGGATAAAAACTTGGGGAAGGGAATATGCATCGCAAAGCAGCTGCTGCTTTTGATCTTCCTCTTCTACAAGGTTACTAAGAGTGCAAGGGACTACTTTAGCTGACTTCTCTTTAGCTACAATCAACAACGTCTGTCTCCACAGCTCTGCAACGCAAGGATTCTGATATCCCACTGCTTCCCGCCAATCTCCTGTCCTCCATGGCTGTCACTGACCTAGACGCCACACTAGAGAACATTTTCATCCAGATCCTCCCACGGAGTTACATCCCAGTGTCAATCAAATGCTGACAAAGTTACACTGATCGGCCTCTCCCCCAGTCCACATGGGACATTGCTGCCCCTCTGGCCCTCCTCATTAGGAGATGGCAGGCAGGGTGTATTGTGGACTTAGCCTGTCTCTTTCCCCACATGGACAGCCCTTCCTAGAGAGCCCCTAATGGAGCCCAGGGCCGGTGCTCTCATCCACAGCACAAGGCAGCTCTCATTGTACCTATGTTTCTCTGCCAGGAAATCAGTGATGGTGTTGTATTTGACAGCAGGACACATGCAAACTTGTCTGGAATGTCTCATTGGAGAGTCCAAAACACCATTGATCCTTTTCCCACATCCCTGTTCGTGTGGGTTTCAGAGTGTCCCAGCACTGGATTAGTGGACATGCTGCACACAGCCCTTCTTTCTCCCTGCTGTCACAGGCGGTGGGACTATGAGGGACATGACAAGGCAGTGGCCACAGGAAACCACAGGGTCTGTGGATTTGTGGACCTGGGAATAACATCCCCACATTCTTTATAACACCTTCCAGGCTAACCCAGAACACAGAAGGGTTGCACCTGAGTGGTACCAAGTTCTGAGGGCAGAAATGGGAGAGAACTGTGTCAGACACCATCAGCATGGACCCTGGTGTGGAAAGCAAACAGAGTAGAAGAGGCCACCAAGACTCTCCACCCTAGCTAGCACCCTGCCTAAACAGGGTACTCACTACCTCTAAGTCTTTTCCACGCATTTTGGACTAATGGAGACTTCTCCCCAAGTTTCTGGTCAGACTAAGCTCTCATGGCTGAGAACCTGTGCCAATTTGAGACTTGGGTGGAGATCATCAGCATTCTAACAACCTAAGAGTCGGGGACAGCTTACGTCTCACCCAGTCAGTGCAAGAGGGAGACACTCCCCTAATTCCACTAACTGTGGCCTAATTCAAGGATGTCTCCCACTCCCTTCTGGAGTTCTGGTCTCTGCTGGATTCCGTTGTACAATCTGCACTCAGCTCCCAAATGCCCAAAAGGACCCCCTTCCAAAGTCAGCCTCACTCACTCACACACCTTTTTGAACCACTCAAATGCATCATCAAAAGCCTGAAAATATCTATCTACAATATAGGAAGCTACACTTGGTGTCTGAAAACCATTTGCAATCTTTTCCCTTTTTATAGATATGAAAACAGCATATTGTGAATCAGGATTATGCTACAACTGATGTAGAACCATTCTCCAAGAGAGGACCTTCAGTCTTCAGCCCAAACACTGTGGATGGGACACACATTTGTCTCACTTAGAGCCATGTGTTCAGTTGTGTATCACATGCCTCACTGTTTCAATAATTGCCATCTGCTGGGCTGACACATGACACACAGGTTAACACGCTGCGTAGGGTACCCTGTCAGAGAGCCAAGATTCTGTCCCAACTCCACTACACATTCTAGCTTCCTCCTGATTCCCACACTAGGTGGCAGAAGTGGAGGTTCAAATACATAGGAGGGGCCAGCACCATGGCTCACTTGGTTAATCCTCCACCTGCGGCACCAGCATCCCATATGGGCACTGGGTTCTAGTCCCGGTTGCTCCTCTTCCAGTCCAGCTCTCTGCTGTGGCCCAGGAGGGCAGTGGAGAATGGCCCAAGTGCTTGGGCCCCTACACCCACATGGGAGACCAGGAAGAAACACCTGGCTCCTGGCTTCGGATTGGTGCAGCGCCAGCTGTGGCGGCCATTTGGTGAGTGAACCAACGGAGGGAAGACCTTTTGTTCTGTCTCTCTCTCTCACTGTCTATAACTCTACCTGTCAAATAAAAAAAAATACATAGGAATCCGCCAGCCCCAAGGAAAGATGCAGACTGATTTCCTGGCTCTCAGTTTTAAATTCCCCGATTCTGGCTGCTGCAGGCATTTAGGGGTGGGTAGAGATGGAAGAGCTTTGTGGCTGTGCAAATGTCTGTGTCTGTGTGTGTATTTCTCTGCCCATCTCATAAATAAATATTTTTAAGTAATAAATTTATGTTTGAGTCATTGTCCTGAAGGCAATGTTCTAAACATTAGCTCAATCTCTTTTCTCTCACTCCTTAGGGATCTACACTACCTAAGGGGCCCTGTAAGCCAATTTATCTGAGTGAAGGAAGAAGATAACAGAGTGCAGACCTGTAGGTGTCTCTAAAGTAATTTTCCAAGTGGACACATTTTCCTTAATACATAAGATTCTTCTCAGTGGTCACAAGAGAGAAAAGTGAGCTGTCTTTATCCCATAGTTCTGCCAAATTCAGTGTAACGTAGGAACTCCACAGTCTATTTGGAACAAAATTTTATTTTAGCTTTTTTTTTATTTATGTAATGTGAACAAATAAGTGATTTATATGTACAGATTTAAGAGCATAATGATGCTTCCCACCGCATCCTCTCTCTCACCCATGCTACCATTCTCCCACCTCCTTCCTTTCTTATTTGTTTTTTTAATATATATCATGACATACTTTGAGATTACTTTATAATCGCAAGCTTAATTCACCACTGTACAAAGAATTAAACAAGTAGTAAGTAGAAAAATCACTGATCTCCAAGAGTATAGACAAGAGCTATTTACAATAATCAAACCTCAAAATGTCAATTTCCCTCATTTACATTACAAATTTTGTACTCTGTACCTTTTTTTTTTTTTAAGATTTTATTCATTTACTTGGAAGTCAGAGTTACAGAGAGGCAGAGGCAGAGAGAGAGAGAAGGTCTCCATCCACTGGTTCACTTCCCAAATGGCCACAATGGCAAGAGCTAAGCTGATCTGAAGCCAGGAGCCAGAAGCTTCTCCCAGGTCTCCCTCATGCATGCAGGGGTCCAAGGACTTGGGCTATCTTCTACTGCTTTCTCAGGCCATATCAGAGAGCTGGATCAAAAGTGGAGCAGCTGGGACTCAAACCAGTATCCACATGGGATGTTCGCACTACAGGCAGCGGCTTCACCAGCTATGCCACAGTGCCAGCCCCTGTACTCTGTATCTTATACTGAGAAACTTACTGGAAGTTTATCTGAAGTTCAAAAACAAGTACACACCATGGATATTCTATTTTCACACACATATGTTGAAATCAACATATTAAGAACAATGATATTTTCTTAAAGTTTAAATTTCAATCCAGCGGTTCTGTAGATAGTATTATGTTCTTCAAAAATTTATTGAAAATGCAAATAACTTATCATTTTCCACATGTCTTTGAAGATTCCACGTATTTTTTTCTCAATTCGAAAACTCAAGGCTGGGGCCTGCACTGTGGTTTAGTAAGCTAAGCCTCCACCTGTGGGGCCAGCATCTCATTTGGGTGATGGTTCCTGTCCTGGCAGCTCCACTTCCAATAAAGCTCTCTGCTGATGGCCCGAGAACCCACTCAAAGGTGGCCCACATGCTTGCACACCTGTGCCCACATGGGAGACCCATAAGAAAATAGTGGCTTCTGGGTTTGGATCAGCTCAGCTCAGGCCATTGCAGCCAGCTAGGGAGTGAACCAGCGGATGGAAGACTTTTCTCTCTGCCTTTTCCTCATTCTGTATGGGAAGTCTGAGTGTACGCAACACAGCTGAGTCAGCTGTCCAAGCAGAGGCACCATCTTCTCAAGTGGAGGTAAGAAGACGTTGCCATCTGCCCAACCACCTGAAGATTTAGCTGAGAGAGAATTCCAAAACCAGCCATGGACTTTTACTCCAGCCTGTGGAGCTGGCTGGAGGCTGAGCAAAGACGTGGCTCCTAGAAGGAAAGCCATGCTGAGGCTCTCCCTTCCCTAATCTGTGCAGCGTGCTGGACTCATCTGTAAAATTTCACATAGTGAATCTCTGTAATGCTGTTACCAGAAGCACATAGAGCCTGAGCCAGAGCAAACTGCAGGGTACCTGTCAAATCCCGAGCATACTGAAACTGTAGGAGTTTGGGGAATTATCCTTGGAGACAAAATCAATCACTCTGTGCTGGGGTAGGGGGCCTCCATTTTAGGTTCTGAAGGCTATCACCAGTAGAAGCCCATAAAAACCCAGTCCTACCCCGGGAGATCTGAGCAATGACCACACTGTACCCTACAACCCCAGGAATTTAATCATCATTTCTAATTTCCTAAACCCCTTTGGAATCTACACACTGGACTTAGGGATGTACCTAAATGAATTGCACTGCTCAAGACCATTTACAGCCAGAGCAAATCTCCTATGTACTTTGTGTTCACCATATCAGACTGGAGCAGGGTTCAGTTCATTTTTCCCATGCCTGGGGCTAAACTTGTTGTTGTTAGGATACAGCACCAGTTGCAATTTCTAACAGAACCTAAGGAAGGGCCCACCCACACCACACAGTCCTAGAACAACAGGAATCGCTGCCACAAGCCTCAGTGTTAGTCAGGCTTGCCAGTGTGACAACAGGACAGCCACCTTTGTCTCCCTCAGAACCACAAACAAGGCCTTGGCTATCACAAACCCAGGGTGACTTACACAGACTGTAGACTTGACATACATATTCTAGGAAACTCACATTAATCTCAAAGCCACAATTCAATCCCATTGAATTGCAGCGCACCAGAGCACTTTGCCATAATGTATAGACACAAATGGTTTTGACAAAAAAAAAATAGGGGCCAGCACTTTGGCATAGTATATGAAGCTTCTGCTTGTGGCCCTGGTATCGAATATGGGCATCAGTTTAAGTCCTAGCTATCCACATTCTTTAAAGGATTTATTTATTTATTTATTTGAAAGTCAGAGTTACACAGAGAAAGAAGGGGAGGCAGAGAGAAAGGTCTTCCATCTGCTGGTTCACTCCCAAATTGGTCACAGTGGCTGGAGCTGTGCTGATCCAAAGCCAGGAGCCAGGATCTTCTTCTGGGTCTTCCCACACGGGTGCAGGAACCCAAGCACTTGGGCCATCTTCTGCTGCTTTTCCAGGCCATTAGCAGGGAGGTAGGTAGAAAGTGGAGTAGCCAAGATCCAAACCGGCACCCATATGGGATGCTGGCAACGCAGGCGGCAGCTTTACCCGCTCGCCTCAGCGCCAGCCCCATTACTGGAACTTTATGAAAGGCTTCCTAATGTCAGATATACTCAGGAAATGGATGGCTAGCACCATAAGATAGCAAATGCTAGTCTGGATATTAAGGAAATGAAAGCATACACAGCATGGGTTGTAAATTCCAACAACCACAGACAAATCAGCATAGAGATCCCCTCAAACAATTTCACAATAATTGTCCATCCACAGATGATAAATACCTACAGTATCACACTGGTGTGTATCTCTGGGGTTTATACCTCCCCACTCGCTGCTTTCAGTTCCAGCTGCTCCACTTCCAATCCAGCTCTCTTCTTTTTTGTTTTTTTAAAGATTTATTTTATTTATTTGAAAGACAGAGTTGCAGACAGAGGTAGAGCTAAAGACAGAGAGAGGTCTTCCATTCGCTGGTTCACTCCCCAAATGACTGCAATGGCTAGAGCTGAGCTGATCCCAAGCCAGGAGCCAGGAACTTCTTCTAGGTCTCCCACACAGGTACAGGGGCCCAAGGACTTGGGCCATCTTCTACTGCTTTCCCAGGCCATAGCAGAGAGCTGGATGGGAAGAGGAGCAGCAGGGACTCAAACTGGCACCCATATGGGATGCCAGTGCTGCAGGCTAGGGCTTTAACCAGTTGTGCCACAGCACTGGCCCCCAGCTCCCTTCTAATGTAACTAGAAAGCAGTGGAATGTGGTCCACGTGCTTGGGCCCTTGGCCCCACACATGAGACCCAGAAGAAGCTTCTGTCTCCTGACTGTGGCTTGGCTCTGCCCTGGCTGCTGCAGCCATTTGGGAAGTAAAACAGAGGCTGGAAGACCTCTCTCTCTCTCTCTCTCTCTCTCTCTCTCTCTTCCTCTCTCCAACTCAACCTGTCAAATAAAATTTTTAAAAATAGATAAATAACAGTTTTCTCTCAACCTATTCTAACAAATGGTACATTAGGGAAAACTTCCAAATTCATTTATGAGTCAGCATTTCACAGACATGAAAACCAGAATTGAACACTAAAACAAAATTGCTAGCCAAGATTATGAATGGATTTAAGTACAAATATCTTCAGCAAAATACCAACAAAACAAATGTGACAGCACAGTAATCATACACATTATTAAGTGTGATGTTCAACATAAGCATATCGATAAGTGTGACACCTCACATTTCTAGACTCATGGTACAAAGATTTAACCAATATTGAACATACTTTCATGACAAGAACAAAACATATTAGGTAAAAGAAGAACTTACCTCTATAATATAAAGGCCATGTACAAAATTGTCATCATACTTAGTGGTGGAAAGTGAAAATCTTTTCCACTAAAATGGGACAAAAGGCAAGGTCACCCACTATCACCACATTTAATCAATATAATACTGGAAGTTCAATTCAAAGCAATTAGGCAAGACAAAGAAATAAAAGGCATCCACACCAGAAATGAAGAGTTGATATTGTTTATTTTCAGATAATATGAGCTTACATAAAGATATTCCTGAAAAATCCACCAAAGTACACTGAAAATTAGTAACCAAATTTAGTAAAATTGCAGCATGTAAAATTAATACACAAATATCAGGTGTGTTTCTATACATCCACAAGAAAACACCTGAAAAATGGAACTCAGAAAGAAATTCCATTTATGATACCAGAAAAATAAAATGAAGGATTTCTTTACAAAAATAATATAAAATACTAATAAAAGAAATTGAACATACACATATATGGAAAGATATCCCCTGTTCACTGATCTTAAGAATTAGTGTAAAGATGTCTATACATCCTCAAACCATGTATAAAACAAATGAAATCTTTGATAAAGTTATAATGGGAGTTTTTACAAAAACAGAAATAATGATCCTAAAATGAGTGCAGAGCATCCAAAGGCCCCTAAGGACAAGTAATGCTGGATGTATCACACTTTCTGATTTCCAGGACAATTGCAAAACCATCAAAACACAGTATGGCATTAAAATTGACACACAGGCAAGTGAAACAGAGGAAAAAGCACAGAAATAAACCCATGCATATATAATCAGCATTGAATAAGGGTTGAATCAAAGCATGCTGATTACAGTCCATAATGATGTGTTTCTACAGTGGAAATTTACTGAGAAGTTAGCTCTTATATAATCCCACCACACTACAGGAAGGTGATCTTGTGAATTGATGGATAACTTTGAGTGGTTATGATAAATATTCACTATATATATATATTATATATATATATATATATGAAAAGATCACATCACAGATCTAGAATATATACAATTTCTATGGCTGGGTACCTCAGTAAAGGAGAAAATTTAATTGTAAGTGACAAAAGGGAACAAGCTGCATTGAAGAGTTTATAAATTGGTATACACATTTCCAACATTCAGGCCTGTTGTTGCTATCTGTATTAGTCTACATTTTGTTACTTTCACTAAAATACCCCAGATGGGCTTCATTTGGAAAGAGAAGGCTTAGTTCAGCTTACAGTAGGAAGCTCTTGGTTTAGGGGTTCCCGGGGTCTCGAATCTGATGGATGAGCCTCACGGTAGCTAGAGAATATAGGCCAAAATGAATTAAAATAAACAAACCTTTCACAAGAACTACCATCCCTGGGCACACACCCAATGGGCCAAAGACCTCCCAATGGACTCACCTCTCAGAGGCCATCTACTGATCAAGACTCCACCTTAATCAATCAAGCATGAACATTAAGACTTCAGAGTAGAAACACCCACATGACTTGGGGGAAGACATATCCTGCTCAGCCCATTACACATGGCCTCATTTTCATTCTGCTATAGGTGGAATGGCCCTGAGCAAATGAGCACACATGCATATACTGCCAAAGGGCTTTCAGAATCAATGGGGGTTGAGGTGGGGAAACCCAGGAATGGATCTGGCAGTGAATCCATGGCCAATCTGAACCCAAACTTGAATAATTGCCATCTTTACTTGATACTTGTCCAAATTCATTTGCCAGATCTGACACCCTGTGTTGGAAAGGCAAGGTTCTGCGCTATCTCAGAAACTTCAGCTCTGGCAGGTAGGGAAGCTAAGGTCTGCAGATGGCAAGGAAATTTATCCTGCCAAGGAAACCATCTGGCTTCACCTCACTGCCAAAGGAGCCATCCATTCATTGTTGGGACTGCAAATATCTGAGCAGTCTTCTTGAACCTTCTGAAAAGAATTTGGGTGTCTGTCCCATTCAAGGTTGACTTTCACAATAGTGAAATGAAGACAGTACCTCCACACTGCAATGGCTAAAGATAGTGACAAATTCAGTGATGCAGAAGTATCCTATCAAACAGGACATGCAGGCCCCCAGTTATTTTCACCTTTGGCATTTGGAGAAATGGTCCAGTGCAACCATACACCTGGCACTGGACTCTCCTGGCTACCCAGAATCTAAAGCTATCAGTGTCTCAAGACTTGTCATTTACCCAGAGTAGGACAAGTGCCTATGGGATAACTCCTGAGCTCTGTGTATCCTGTCTCCTTTATCATTCAGGACTCAGTCTGTCCAGAAAGCTATCCTGAGGCCACCCCTCTGTCCCACTGATGAGATGGCTGGGGAAGAGAATGAAGCCATTCCATGATGACTGCAATCTCAAATCAACCCTCACACCAGTTAGAGTCTCCACTGCTCATAACTGTGAAATAGAGAATACCCTGATTGGGGCAGGGAGGAGGTTTTCAGGGCAATTTGTGCCTGCCAGTGGGTGACACAAGTAGAACTCAGTGTGTTAGGACTTCCCATACCATCAGCAGCAGAGACACCTGAGGTACTGGTACACCTGGGTATTCACCCCTTCATCCTATTACTGACTCCCTCTATAAATTTTTCTCAAACTAGTCCAAACTGTTGAAAAGGAGAGGCTCCTCCCAAACTCCTTCTATGAGGCAAGTATCACCAAAACCAGAAGAAGATACAAGAAAAAGAACTATAGAACAATATCGCTGATGAACATAGATACAAAAATCCTAAAAAAAAAAAAAAATGCAGGCTAATCAAATCAAATAATACATCAGAAAGCTTATTCACATAGATCAAATGTGATCTATCCCAAGTATACTGGGCTGTTTCAACACATGCAAATAAATAAATGTGACACATCACATTAACAAATTGAAGAAAAAATATGATTGTATCAATAGGTGAGATAAAGCATCTGATGAAATACATCTTGTCATGATAGAAATCTTAAGAAATTTGGGTATGGAGGAACTTACCTCCACTCAATCAAGGCAATATATGACAAACACACCACCATCACCATACTGAGTGAGAAAAGTTGGAAGCATTTCCACTACAATTTGGAAGCAGACAAGGGTGCCCATTCTTAGAATTGCTATTCTGTATATTTCTGGAAGTTTTAGCCATAGCCATTAGACAATAAAATAACATCAAATGAATACAAATTGGAGTTGGAGGAAATCAAATGATCCCTGTTTGCAGACAGTATGATCCTGTATATATGATCATAAGACTCCAACTTTGGTAAAGTTCCAGCATATAAAGTCAACACACAAAAATCAACAGCCTTTGTATACAAAACCCATGTCATAGCTGAGAAAGAGCTTGTAAGATCAATTCTACTCACAATAGCTCCAGAAAAAAACTAAGTATCTTATAATAAAATTAACCAAGAATGTGAAACATCTTTACAGTGAAAACAAAGAGGCAACCAACAGAATGGCAGAAAATGTTTGCAAACTATGCCACTGATGAACAATTAATATCTAGGATCTATAAAGAGCTCAAGAAATTCCACAAAAATAAAACAATATAATGAAGAAAGCTGGCAAATGACAAGAACAAGCATTTTTTCAAAGGGTGAAATTCAAATGGCCAACAGACACAAGAACAAATGCTCAAGAAAATGCAAATAAAACTCACAATGAGGATTCATCTCATCCCAGTTAAAATATCAACCATCCAAAAATTTTAAAAAATAAGATAAAATAAAATATAAAATTAATTCTGATGAAGATGTGGAGAAACAGGTACCCTAATATATTGTTGGTAGTAATGGAAACTCATACAGGGCTGGTGCTGTGGTGCAGCGGGTTAAAGCCCTGGCCTGAAGCACCAGTATCCCATGTGGGCACCAGTTCTAGTCCCAGCTGCTCCACTTCCAATCCAGCTCTCTGCTGCTGCCTGGGAAAGCAGTAGAAGATGGCCCAAGCCCTTGGGCCCCTGCACCCATGTGGGAGACTTGGAAGAAGCTCCCGGCTCCCGGCTTCGGATCTGTGTAGCTCCAGCTGTTACGGCCATCTGGGGAGTGAAGCAGCAGATGGAAGACCTCTCTCTCTAGCTCTACCTCTGTCTGTAACTCTGTCTTTCAAATAAATAAAATAAATCTTAAAATAAAAAGAAACTCATACAATCATTATTGAACATGGTATGAAGATTCCTTGGAAATATGAAAATATATCAACCGTATGACCTAGTCATTCTACTCCTGGGAATTTACAAAAAAAAAAAAAAAATGAAGTCAGTATTTGAAAAAGATTTCTACTACCATGCTTATAGCAACTCAATTCACATTAGTTAAGTTATGAAATCAATTCAGATATCCATCCACTGGTGACTGCATAAAGCAAATGTGGTATATATACACTACAGAATACTACTCAGCCACAAAAAAGGAATTGAAAACTTACCTTTTTCAAAAAAATGAATGCGACTGGAAACCATATGCTTAGTGAAGTCAGTTCCTAAAAGACAAATGTCATATTTTTTTCTTTTATATGTAGTCATTAGGAGGATAAAATACAAAAAGAAAACTGTTGGAATGAAATGTTCATCTTGTGATTTCACTGCTGTTTTTAGTCCTTGTTTGTACTCCTGTGTAACTGTGGTCTTTCTTGATGGAACAAGGACGTAAGCCTCAGCCATTCTTGCTCATTGCCCAAAAGATAGATAAACATTGGAATTTATTCCTTGCCCTTGAATCTCAATTGGGTCTCACACCCTATTGCCTTCATATCTCACACCCAAAGGCCACCTGAAAGACCAGTTGCTTGAGTTCCAAGAATTCACCTCTGCTTGCTACCCCCTACAACCACTCCCATGTCTAGCCCTCCTAAAATATAAAGAGGCCCGGCCTCCGGGGGTCGGGGCTTTCTGCCCCGTGTTCCATCAACGTGAACACAGGCAGTTGGTCACTCACCTCTACGAATTTATTTTCTCTGAATAAATTCAGTCTGGCTATAAATCTGTACACTGCCTCCTCTCTATTCTGTGCCTCTTTTCCTAACATTTTGGTGCCCCTGTGAGGAGGCACCACTCTGCAACTCTTTTCCTAACATTTTGGTGCCCATGTGAGGAGGCATCACTCTGCAACTCTTTTCCTAACATTTTGGTGCCCATGTGAGGAGGCACCAATCTGCAACTCTTTTCATAACATTTCTATTTTTTAGTTGTTGAATATTATGATTAGTGGTATACTAAGCCAGTAATTATAGACTGAATTTTATTTTTACAAAAACTAAAGAAAAAAAAAGATGAAAGAGGAAGGATTGAGGGAGGAGAGACACGGGAGGGAAGTATGATTATCTTCTTAGATTTATATCTATAAGCATATGAAATCTGATTTTCATGCTAATAAAAAATGTTTTAAAAGAAATTACCTCAAAGAATACTTTGTGTCTCTTGAAAGAATGTACACAAAGGGGCTAATTGGACTAAATGATCAATCTTTGTGTTGCCTGCCAAAAGTCAGAAAGTTAGAAAAACTTAGACTGCATGGAATAGATAAAAAGTTATCCTCACATATCATAAGTTTATTTATTTATTTTTTGACAGGCAGAGTTAGACAGTGAGAGAGAGAGAAAGACAGAGAGAAAGGTCTTCCTTCCGTTGGTTCACCCCTCAAATGGCCGCCACGGCTGGCGCGCTGCGCCGATCCGAAGCCAGGAGCCAGGCGCTTCCTCCTGGTTTTCCCATGTGGGTGCAGGGCCCAAACACTTGGGCCATCCTTCACCGCATTCCCGGGCCACAGCAGAGAGCTGGACTGGAAGAGGAGCAACTGGGACAGACTCCAGTGCCCCAACCAGGACTAGAACCCGGGGTGCCAGCGCTGCAGGCGGAGGATTAGCCAAGTGAGCCGCTTTGCCGGCCCTCACATATCATAAGTTTAAATAACACATGTGGATTTATCTTTATCAAACAAAGTAGAAAATTATGGTTAGGCTTTAAGTCAAAAACAGTAGAAAGACGTTTAGAAGTATAGTGAATCATTATAAAGCATCAATTCATCAAGAGGATATAAAAATTCTAAATATATATTCCTGAGTTTATGAGACAAATATCAATAGAACAAAGGTGAAATTGACAGTAATACACTAGTAGTAGGAGGTTCTCATATGTCACATTGAACACAGGACAGATGCTCAAGACAATAAAGCAATAAGACATACTGTTCTTGGACTACACTTTAAACAAAATGGACCCGACAGACAAATGCAGCATGTTCCACCCAGCAGCACAGAATACATTCTTCTCAGACACACAGAGACCAGTCCCCAGGATACATCCTATGTTAGGCCACCAAGTCAGTTGGAACCAATGTGTCTTTCTCCAGACACACATCCAGGTTGCACATGACATCCTTCAGCGCTCCAACAGAGATTGTGTCAGGGACCCTCTCAGTACCAGACAAGGCCTGTGCTTGGCAGCGACTGGTTACACTCTAGCTGACAGTTGTTCTTCATCCTTCTCATCCTATGGGTAACTCATTCTTCTGAGTGCCTCCTGTACTTTCACTCCATTTAAGTGCATGTTTTTCAATGGTGGCATTTATGCACTCCTTTGGCTACAAAACTGGCAATATTTAGCAAAGAATGACTTGGGAATTCAGTGGGAATTTTGAGATTTTTTTTTGACAGGCAGAGTTAGACAGTGAGAGAGAGAGACAGAGAGAAAGGTCTTCCTTCTGTTAGTTCACCCCACAAATGGCCGCTACGGCCGGCGCACTGTGCCGATTCGAAGCCAGGAGCCAGGAGCCAGGAGCCAGGTGCTTCCTCCTGCAGAGAGCTATACTGGAAGAGGAGCAACCAGGACAGAATCCAGCGCCCCAACTGGGACTAGAACTTGGGATGCTAGCGCCGCAGGTGGAGGATTAGCCTAGTGAGTCGTGGTGCTGGCCAGGAAATTTGAGATCTTACAAGAATGGATCCTTTGAGACCTCACCATTCTCATCAGCATGCCTCTCCTACTTTTAGTACCTTTAGCATCCCATTCACCTCCCTTAAAAAGATCCATGAAGCACCTTTCAGTGTTTCTACTCTTTCTGTCCTCACATACTCCCAGACCGTTCCATTCCCATTCCAGCCTCTCAAGCCCCTGTAGCTTTAAGCCCCCGCCCTCATTAGGAGATCCCCAAAGATTCAAATATCGCAGAATCAACCACAGGAGGCTGAAAAAGTTCACTGGTAACAAAACAAATTTTTCTTCTACAGACATGAGCACCAGAGCTCTTTGGAGCCTACTTGAACCCCCAGCCAAAATTTTGTCTGCAGCCCTGGTGAGTTCACATGTTATTTCAGAAGAAAGGAGCTCTTAACTGTCTCCCCCACAAATACTGGTAGGAAGCTTCACCTCTTGAATTACAGGCAGGGAATCACAATATGTTTTATCTGCCGGGAACACAACCGGGATAAACACAAAAGCCTCCTGCTTGATGTTAACTGGGGAGTTATGCATTTCTTTGCTTATCCTTGATTCATGTCTGAAATTTTTGAAGGGAAGGCCTGAGCTGTTTATTCGTGACAGATTCTGTTTGTTCATGAATCTGGACATACAGGTACTTAAGCATGAGGAATTTTTAAAGTTTTCAGACTGGCCCAGTCCAGCTGTCAAAACCATTTGGGGAGTGAACCATTGGCTGGAAAATCTCCTACCTTCTCTCTCTCTGTCTCTCTCTCTCCCTCTCCCTCTGCTCTGCCTCTCCCTCTCTGTAACACCATCTTTCAAGTGAATATATAAATCTTTTTTAAAAAATTTTGAAAATTTAGAAAACTGTGCATACTATGGTAATCAAAAAGTTCTTAGAAACACATAGCATGTGGGACTGGTGCTGTGGCGCAGCAGGTTAAAGCCCTGGTCTTAAGTGCCAGCATCCCATATGGGCACTGGTTCTAGTCCCAACTGCTCCACTTCCAATCCAGCTCTCTGCTGTGGCCTGGGAAAGCAGTAGAAGATGGTCCAAGTCCTTGGGCCCCTGCACCCATGTGGGAGACCCAGAAGAAGCTCCTGGCTCCTGGCTTGGGATCAGCTCAGCTCTGGCAGTTGCGGCCATTTGGGGAGTGAACCAGCGGATGGAAGACCTCTTTCTCTATCTCTGCCTCTCTCTGTAACTCTGCCTTTCAAATAAAATAAAAAATAAATCTTAAAAAAAAGAATTAAAAAAAGATGCATACCATGAAACAGCTGGCATCATTTTCCCTGTGTCAAAATTAACCTACAGTTTGATTTTGTAATTGTGTTGTTTTTTTTTCGTTTTCTTTATACTATTTGTTTAGCTCTTTTACTTCATGTAGGGTTAGCTTTATGATCATTAATTAAACTCAAAGTAGATCTTTTTTTTTTAACTTTTATTTAATGAATATAAATTTCCAGTGTACAGCTTATGGATTACAATGGCTTCCCCCTCCCATAACTTCCCTCCCACCCGCAACCCTCCCCTCTCCTGCTCCCTCTCCCCTTCCATTTGCATCAAGATTCATTTTCAATTCTCTTTATATACAGAAGATCAATTTAGTATAAAGATTTCAACAGTTTGCACCCACATAGAAACACAAAGTGAAACATACTGTTTGAGTACTAGTTATAGCATTAAATCACAATGTACAGCACATTAAGGACAGAGATCCCACATGAGGAGCAAGTGCACAGTGGCTCCTGTTGTTGACCCAACAAATTGACACTCTAGTTTATGGCGCCAGTAACCATCCTAGGCTGTCATCATGAGTTGCCAAGGCTATGGAAGCCTTCCAAGTTTGCCGACTCTGATCATATTTAGACAAGGTCATAAAAGACAGAGTGAGGATAGTAACCAATGATCCTAAGAGTGGCATTTACCAGGTTCGAATAATTATACAGCATTAAGTGGGGAAGAGGACCATCAGTACACACAGGTTGGGAGTAGAGCCATTGGTGGTAGAGTAGAGGTTATGATTACAAAGGAATGAGGCCCAAGTGCACTAGACAGGGCCTAGAACAAAGGACAGAGTCATTATTAGAGGAGCTAAGAAAGGTGCTGTCTAAGCTACAAGTAATTTTTCTGATTGAGAGGCAAATAGAACCTGATAGAAGGGGCTTGATAATAATCTGTTGGGCTTTAGGCCTTGTAAATTCAGAGGCCCAGACCTATCTATCTCTTCACATGGGGTATATCCTAAGGGAGGTGTGAACCTCCTAGGGGAAGGCACTCTGTTGACTTTCATTACTTGGCTGGCCTGGGAGGAGAGCTGGCCAGGTAAAGGCAGGGGGCATCTCTAACAAGAAATTTACGGTTCTGCGTGCAATGTTGCTGACCCTACAGTGGGAATGACCTAACAGTGGGAATGGAAGAAGGAAGAGAAAGAATGGTTGGAGCATTGGCAGAAGGGAGGTTAGGGTGGGAAGTATCACTACGCTCCTAAATCTGGATATATCAAATACATGAAACTTGTATAACTTAAATAAAATTTTAAAGAAGAAAAAAATTGTTGCCACATTAAATTACAAAAACCATTAAAGCAAATCTATTTGTAATTGTCTTACAAATAAATAATTGCTATCAAAAACACAATATTTTTAAAAAGGTGCCAGCAGTGTGGTCTAGAGGTATAAGCTGCCACTTGTGGTGTGAGTATCACATATGGGCAGAGTTCAACCCCTGGCTGCTTCACTACTGATCCAGCTCCCTGCTAATGCACCTGGGAAAGCAGCAGATGATGTCCCCAGCACCCACGTGAGAGACCTGGATAAAGCTCCTGGCTGCTGGCTTTGGCCTGGCCCTGTACAGACATTGCAGCCATTTGGGGAGTGAACCAGCAGATGGGAAGATCCCTCTTTCTGCCTCTCCTCCTCTCTCTGTCACTCTATCTTTCAAATAAATGAATAAATTGGAAAAAATCCTCAAAGGAGCACATCTGAAAAAGAAAAAACTGAAATTTTAGTGCATACCTAAGGTGGAAAAATGACTTTTATAAAAATGAAACCAAATGCTGGAAAAATTACTGATCATGCAATTTAAGGAAGTCTTTCTCAAATCCACTTTGGAAGCGTTAGTAATGTAAATAGCTATCACATCAAAATTACCATTATTATTAATTATAAAAACATATATTTTAGTCCATTAGATACATTCTACAAAATTGGAAAGAACTATATTAGTCAAACAAATAACATTACATGTATGTGTGAAAGTTGTGTAAAATTCTGAAAAGTTACATTTCAGTTTAATCAAACTGAGTCATTCTGACAACCTTTATGTAAAGGATAATTACATTGTAAAAGATGGCTTAAAATATATCCTGGTATATTTAAAAGGTGTATCCCTTCTTGGAAGCATTAATGATCAACTTTAGCTGTTTTCTGTGACTAAAATGAAAAATATACACCTTGCTTTTTACCTTAAAGATCTGCCTGCTAGAGGCCAGCACTGTGGCGCAGTGGGTTAACACCCTGGCCTGAAGCACCGGCATCCCATATGGGTGCGGGTTCAAGACCCTGCTGCTCCACTTCTGATCCAGCTCTCTACTATGGTCTGGGAAAACAGTAGAAGATGGCCCAAGTCCTTGGGCCCCTGCACCCACGTGGGAGACCTGGAAGAAACTACTGGCTCCTGGCTTCGGATCCACTCAGCTTCAGCTGTTGTGGCCATTTGGGGAGTGAACCAGTGGATGGAAGACCTCTCTCTACCTTTGCCTCTCTATAACTCTGCCTTCCAAATGAAATAAATCTTAAAAAAAAATAAAACGGATCACTGCCCCCTCCGAAAAAAGGTGTATCCTTAAACAAATGATAAATTAAGAGATGTCCATTGATATGTCAATCATTTAAAATTAATAAATTACTAAACAATATAAGTAATAAGAATGTATATCAAATATTTGCAAAGGAAATGATTCAGGAAATATATGGAAATGTTTTTTGTTTAAAAAGAGTAATTCTGACCTTCAGTAAAATGACTCAATGTTACAGAATGAGAAAAGGAACATGCTGAAAAAATCTCTGTGGATTTTCCGGGGAAAATATTGTTAGTTGGTGTTGAAGTTTGAAAAATTGGTGGATTTATAAACTTCATAAATAAAAGTGCAGTCATCACATTGAATCAAATAGAGTGCTGCAGAAAAACACCCTCAACTCTGGAGGGATCCAAGACTCCTGACACTCACCTGTTAAGTGGGTGCCCTTAATGATACATGCAATGAGCCTAAAAATCATTAGACACAAAGTATAGAGATTGAAGAAAGCAAGTGAAATATATCCATAAGAGAACAAGCCTGAATTTCCTCATTGTTAAGTAGTTACAACTTCAGAGTATGTATTATTATGAGGCTGTAAGTTACTACTCACTATGTCAACTGTTTCATTTTCTTTAACTAGATTTAAAGACTGCAGCTTAAATGGCTGAATAACTCTGATGTCTTCACATTTAAAGTCCTAATGACTGTTCTCAGAGCCAACAACACAAAGCTATGCAAAGCTTTATCAAAACAGAAGCTGATAAAAAAAATTTCACATCACAGAATTCCAAATGACATAAATGATTTAAATGGCAGGGAATGATATGCATAATTCTCTATTACTCCAGATTTCTTTAAGGAGGTAACATGAGAGACAGCAAGGAATAAACATTCTTGTGGCTAATTATACCTTCAGGATGATAAATATTTCAAACTCCTTGTCTGTACAATAAAAACAGCATCAAAGGAAGAACTCTACAGAAACTTTTGTGAAAATTGGGCCAAATGTTTTACTCTCTTTAGGACGTGACTTATATTTTTCCTTCTACCCTTGTTTTTTTTACATATTTGCTAAATAATGGGATATGAATGTCTTTTCCCTTTACCTCACTTCCAGCCTTATAAAGAAGTCAATATACTCATATACTGTAAAAAGTGACTTACATGTAGGTAAACACATTTTCATGGGAGGTGGTACATAATTCATTAGACTTATTTTATTTAATCAGGTTATTTATCAATGAATATGTTGCCATTTTTTCTTATTCCCAGAAATGGCATGTGATCTTTTATCAGATATTCAGCTTCAGATACCAATATTAATAATCACATTGCAGGTGTTGCCAGCTTGCTAGGCCCTTGCTCTGTACATGCCAGCCACAGGCTGAGACATTCCCCATGCATTGAATTTATCATTCCTCACAGTGATAGCATGGGGGAGTTGTCCCAAACTCTCTTTTGTGGTGGAATCTTGTTGTGGAGTAGCCCTGGAACTTGGGGTACAATCCTTAACCCTTGCTGGCTTCTGTTTCCACTTACGGGCAATGGGGATGTAAACTGTAGCTTCCTCTTTGATGTTGTGAAGATAAGTCAGTTAATATTTGTAAAACACAGCAATGTCTGCAATATAATAAGAACTGCATACATGGTGAGCTTATAAACATGGAAGGTGATTTTTCTTCCCAGGAAATCTCAAGGTTTTATCTTCTGAGATAAAAAGCATTTGATGGATTGATATTGTGGCACAGCCATCAAAGCCATCACCTGCTACATCGGCACCACATATGAGGAACAGTTCGAGTTCCAGCTGCTCCACTTCTGAAAGAGCTTCCGCCTAATCTTGCTAGGAATAAGTATCACATTTCACAAGTATAGGGGCCACTCAAATCCATGTGGGAAGCCTGAATGAAGCACCTGACTCTGGGCTTCAGTCCTTCAGTCTGAGCCAGCCAGAGCTATTGGAGCCATTTGGGGAGTGAACTAGCAGGTGGAAAAAGCTCTCTCTGTGTGTGATTCTGCCTTTCAAATAAATGAAATAAATGTTTAGGAACCAAAATCATCATAATGAGCTGAGGGGCACATTGTGAACGCTTCCTAGACCAAGCGGGAAATGTGTTTTGACAGAGAAAATTCGCTTATGAATTTGCTAGGGAAGCCAACATAAAATTCCGCAGAAAACTGACTAAAACCAGAGAAGGCTATCTCCTCACAGTTCTGGAGGATGGACTACAAAGAGCAAACTAAGGGCAGGCTTCATTTCTTCTGGGCTGTCTCCTTGTTTGCAGATGGCTACCTCCTCACTGTGTCCTCACCTGGCTTGCCAGTCAGTGCACAAAGCTCCCTGCTGCTTCTCTGAGTATGCCCTAATAGTCCCCTCCTTTAAGGAACACTCCATATGGAATGGCACACTCTAATCATCTCATTTTAATTCAACAGCTCTGTAAATGCCTAATAAATATCTTTACATTTGAAATACTGGGTAGTTGAGCTTCAACATGAATTTATGTCTGGGGAGAAATGCAATTCAGTTTAACATGCTTTAGAAATTCCCTGAGATGACTTTGGAAATAGAGTGATAGAATTATGGAATGGCAGGCCTAGATTCATCTGACAGGCTGGTCTGCTCAAAACAGTTCCTGTTTCCACAAACATAAATGCTTTGCCCAAAAGCCACAGAGCCTCTGGGTTACCTGGCCTGGCATTTGGATTGCAGAAAGCCAATCTTTTACTAAGTACTTAATGAGGCATTTCAATGGGTTACGGAGAGGAGTTTTTGGGTGAACACAGACATCATTCAGATTCCACTCATTTGAATGACCTCAGCTACACGTGTTAGACCCATTTTCATAATCAAAAACACATTCATGGTAACATCACTAAAAACTCCCAAGTAAAGAAATCTAGTGCTCCATTGTTCCACAATAGCAATAAAACCTAGAAAATCCACAGGAATCAAGTTTCCAGAACTCTGGGATGGATTTACCACCTTACAGCAGTCAGAGGAGGGGTTAATACAGAAAGCTGCAGCTTTAAGAAAGCGCTGCTGCAGTTTAAATCCCTGCCTCATATTCCATTCTCAGGTGAGCAACAATGCTAACGGTAGCAATACAAACTCCTGATGCAAGCTGCTAAGACCAGAAGGGGCAATGCAGACATCAATCTCAAAGACCTCGCTTCTCCACTGGACTGTGTGAAGGTCTCTGAGGTGTGGCATGGAGGCTGCTTGCCTCTGGTGTGCCCAGCTTGAAGCCTTTCCAAGGATGTGATAGCTTCTCAGGTGACATTTGCAGAAAGTCCATAAAGGCCCAAGCATTGGCCCCAGAAGGCCGAGGGACCAGAGATCAGATGGGATGAGCCACAGATACTCTGAAGAGGGGTAAATGAGGGGATGGTTCACGAGCTGCTTGGGATAACAGGGCATTTAAACTTCTTGTGTATGCCTTGTAATCATGAACACCACCACATCCCCAAGGTGGGATGCATGCACAGGAGATGAGAGACGTGTCCTAAGATTTCAGCTCTGGTTGCTGTGCAGGATGCACACAATGAGGTGCTGAAGAGCGTGGCACAGAGGAAATGTTCCTGAAAAGCACTGAAAGAGTGGTGCAGCATGGAGTCAATCTGCAGGATTTAAAAAGGATTTTCTTTTCTTCAGTTTCCTATGACTTAAGGAATTTTAGGAACAGAAACTTTGAGAACATTTCAGTAGACACAGAATACACAGAACACACATTTCTTTTTTTTTTTTTTTTTTTTGACAGGCAGAGTGAACAGTGAGAGAGAGAAAGACAGAGAGAAAGGTCTTCCTTTTTCCATTGGTTCACCCCCAAAGTGGCCGCTGCCGCGGCCGGCGCGCTGTGCCGATCCGAAGCCAGGAGCCAGGTGCTTCTCCTGGTCTCCCATGCAGGTGCAGGGCCCAAGGACCTGGGCCATCCTCCACTGCACTCCCTGGGCCACAGCGGAGGGCTGGACAGGAAGAGGAGCAACTGGGACAGAATCCAGAGCCCCGACTGGGACTAGAACCTGGGGTGCCAGTGCCGCAGGCAGAGGATTAGCCTAGTGAGCTGCGGCGCCGACAGGAACAATGAACTTGAGGTAGGGCTGGGGCACAGTTAAGATTACAAGAGCTATACATCTTGGATAAGAAAGAAGAAACAAAGAAACATGCAAAGAAACAAGAAAGCAAGTCTCTTTTACCAGAAGAAAATGGAAATATAGAAACATTCTTCAGGGACAGTAAATGAATCAACTATTTATTTTGTGCCAAGGATCAAATTAAACCATAGACAAACACCTAGCACAAATTGGGAAAATCACACATGAACAACTTTAGAACGTCTTTAAAGAGGCATAAATTGCAGACAGGAAGCAAACAAATTCTGGAGCTGCAAAGCACAACTGAAATGAAAAGATCTCAGTAAATGTTTAAAAGAAGATTTGAGTGGGATGAAGAAAAATGATCCTGAATGCCAGATAATTGAGATTTTCCAGTCCAAGGAACACAAAGGTAAAATAATAAGGAAGGAAGAACAAAGTTTAAACACCAATGAAACTGTATCAAACACATCATATCTTGTATAAGATAAGCTGCATAAGAAAAGAAGACATTAAGAAACAGAAATAATAATGGCATAAACAATATCTGAAAAACTGCAGATGGAGGAAAGGCTTGTACCTACACCTCCAAGATGCACAACAAATCCATGGCAGGATAAACCTCAAAGACATCCATACTGAGATATTTTATATTCAAATTGTTAAAAATCAAATTTGGGAAACATATCTGCCCATCTCCATAAGATGCCAGTTGGGACACCCCCATCCCACATCAGAGTATATCTAAAGCTCTGACAGTCTTGGACCTTGATGGTTCTAGCTAGATTCCTGGAATTCCCAAACACTGAGGTTCTCAATTGGGAAAGATAATAATTCCCTTACATGTGTGTTATCCAGGACTAAACAACTAGAACTCATCAGACTGTAGGAAGCACTCCGGAAGAGACCTTTGAGGAAATCTGCCTTCTACCAGGGACCTTAGATCAACACTCAGAAGAATGCCCTTCTGCTGTCCCTTAATGATGCCCCCTTTTAGCATGAAGCCCTCAGTGCAGTAGCAGTCCCTGTATCCCCAGCTGCAGTTAGGGTCCATTCTTCTGGGACAGGGGAAGGTAATGTGAGGAGGTAGGTGAAATAATAGGCAGTTAGCTCAGGTCTCCATTGGAATGGGGAAGGGGGTGTCTCTTTAAGCATGGACAAGATGCATTCTTCTGCCCAGAAGCTGCCTTTACCAAGACAAAAGTGGCAACCCTCTCCTTGGAGATTCTAGTTTTATCATGAGGATTGCAAGGAAGTAGTGACCCCGCCATTCTGAGTCTCTAGTTTTATCACGAGAATATAAAGAAGTTACCTATCCTACCCTCCTGATGGCTTTTACGTTTTATCATGAACAGGCTATAGAGGACTACATTTCCAGCCTTCTGATTAGTGTTGCCCCTACCCTCTGACTGTTACCTAAAATCCTGTACTTTAACTGAATTATGCTTAAAAGACCCCATCCTGACAAATTTTCCAGATGTTTTTCCTCTCTTGGAGCCCCCTCCTGATCTCTATGGAAAGAGCTTCCTGACGTAAATCAGTACTGCTTACCACATGTGTGCAAGTGCATACACACACATACACACACAGTGGGTTAACAAAGAAACCAGGAGATTACCAAATATCTAGAGATTAATTACAATGAAAACAAAAATACAAACACCTAATGAATGTAGTGAAATCAGAACCTAGAGGAAAATTTATATCTAGAAACACCTACAATAAAAAACAACAAATATCTGAAATCAATCATTTCAATGTATATATTTAAGAACAAGTAAAAAAGAAGAACCTAAATCCACTCACAGGCAGAACAAACAAAAGAGTGGAGACACATAGAACACCACACAGGAAAACAACATTAAGAAATCATTGATGGGATTGGTGTTGTAGCATAGCAGGTAATGTCACCACTTGCAATGCCTGCATCCCATATGTGTGCTAGTTCAAGTCTCAGCTGCTCCACTTCCAATCCAGCTCAAAGGTAATGTACCTGGGAAAGCAGCAGAGGATGGCTCAAGTATTTAGGTTTTTGCAGCCATGTGGGAAACAAAGAAGAGGCTCCTGTCTTCAGATGGGCTTGGCTCTCATCAGTGCAGCCATTTGAGGAGGGAATCAAGATACAGAAGATCTCTTTGCATCTCTGTCTCTCTCTACAACTCTTTCAAATAAATTAAGAAACCTTTAAAAAGTCTTTGAGGAGTCTTTGTGGCACAGTGGATTAGACTGCAGCTCACCCGACATCAGAGTGTCAGACTGAGTCCCAGATGCTCTGCTTCTAAGCCCCCTCCATGTTAACATACTTAGAAAGCAGCAGATCATGGCTCAAGTACTTGAGTCTCTGGCTCCCACGTGGAAGACCCACATGGAAGTACTGAATTCCGGATTCTACCTTTCAAGCCCTGGTTGTTTTCTGTATTTCGGAGCATGAACCTGTGGGTTGCAGACTTCCCTCATTCCCTCCCTGAATCCCTCTCTCTCTTCACCTCTGTGTGTGTGTGCTTGCACACACATGTGTGTTCCTTTGTCTCTGTCATGGTCCTTCAAAAGAATTATTTTATTTACTTGAAAGACAGAGAGAGAGGTAGAGCCAGAGTGAGAGAGAGGTCTTCCATTTGGCTGGTTTACTCCCCAAATGACTTCAATGGCCAGAGCTGAGCCAAAGCCAGGAACCAGGAGCTTCCTCCAGGTCTCCCATGTGGGTGCAGGGGCTCAAGGAATTGGGCCATGTTACACTGTTTTCCCAGGCCATAGCAGAGAGTTTAAACTTGTCATGCAAAACTTTACACTTTCTGCTCTCCCCAACCTTTAAATCCCTCTGCTCAAGTAAACCAGAGAAAGTGAGAGGCCCCTGCCCAAAGGTCTACAGCAGCAGATCTCCTTGGCACTTTCCCAAACCATGCAAACAGAAGTCTCCCAAGCCCATCCACCATGAGTAGATTCTCTGTGAGATAGATCTGCATTGCTGGCTGGGCATGCCCTCCACAGCTCATCCTGGGATTTTACAAGGAGATGGCTTTGATCTGGACAGACTTCCAGGGCAGAGGGAAACAAAGCTCAACAGTTACCTGCACATGAGAAGGGGGTGGGGATTTTGGATCAGTGATAATAGGTTTGCTGGAGACAACTGCTCTCATTATCCCTACAGATGTCCACTTCCTCAGGTGAGGAGAGATTGTGGAGGGGAATCTGGGAAGGTGGGCTATCTTCTTCACCATTTAGATGAACACACATACATGGATCAACATGCCAAAGTAACAAACATGGTTTATATCCATTTGTGAGGATGCCTTTAGCAAATGCCTTGTTTTCCTTTTAGGTTTGGAAAGATCTCACATTGCTCATTTTATTAGTCCATGCTCCAGTTCAAATCTGCCTCTCATTCAGAATCAGGAAGCATTTCTCTGTCACCTGCATTGAGCTTCTCCAGAGATTGAAGAGGGAAGATGGTAAAAAAAAAAAAAATATATATATATATATATATATATATATATATACACACACACACACACACATATATATATATGGAGCTCAGGGTATGAAGGTGTGAAGAACAAGATGTAATTTTATTCCCTCATGCATATTCCAGGTCATACCACACCTTCCAGAAAGGGGCTCAGAGAAATGGCAGGCACAATCTAAACTCTGTAAACTCAATAACTCAATACACTGGACTTGAGAATCTTACAGAAATATCATATGGTGCATACTAGAGACAGCCTGACAATGCAGACCACAAATGCAGCCAGGGATGCTGAATGATCCCATCAGGAACATGTATGCACAATCCTTATTTTTCACCACATTTTCTGCAGTCTGGGATAGAAACTGACCTATGTTCAGAAGTAATGTCTCTCGGGGCTGGCGCCACGGCTCACTTAGTTAATCCTCCGCCTGTGGCACCGGCATCCCATATGGACATCAGGTTCTGTCCCAGTTGCTCCTCTTCCAGTCCAGCTCTCTGCTGTGGCCTGGGAAGGCAGTGGAGGATGACCCAAGTGTTTGGGCCCCTGCACCCGCGTGGGAGACCAGGAGGAAGAACCTGGCTCCTGGCTTCGGATCGGCATAGCTCTGGCCGTAGCGGCCATTTTGGGGGTGAACCAATGGAGGGAAGACCTTTTTCTCTGTCTCTCTCTCTCGCTGTCTAACTCTATCTGCCAAATAAAAATTAAAAAAAGAAAGAAAGAATGTCTCTCATTTGTACCTGTTTTTGAAAGAGATGTCCCAGGAATTACAGATTCTGTGGTGAATAAAACAGTGCTCCTCTTTTGCATGAGCTGAGACTAGTGGTGAGTAATTTTAGAGATGTTCATTTTTATTAGTATTTGAAAGGCAAAGTAACAGGGAGAGAAGAAGAGAGGGAGAGAGGGAGAGGGAGAGGGAGGAGAGGGAGAGAGAGGGGAGGGGGAAAGGGAGAGAGAGGTCTTCTATCTGCTGGTTCACTTTCCAAATGCCCACTGTAGCTGTGGTTGGGCCAGACCACAGCCAGGAGCCTGGAACTCCATATGGGTCTGGCAGTTGGGGGAAATGCACCCAAGAGTTGCGACAACCATCAGCTTCCTTGCCAGGCAATTTTGAAGGGAGCTGGATAGGAAGCAGAGCTACAGGGACTAAAATTCATGATTTTATAGGCTGCCAGGTTTGTAAGCAGCTGCTCAACTTGCTGCTCCACAACACCAGCACCCTAGTGATGAATTTTTTTAAAATGCTTGGTAAAGCAAGTGAATTCTAATTCCATTAAGTCTGGAGTGCTGAGACATATCTAGCAGAGTCTGGAGGTGGAAAGAGGTAAAGGGAGACCAGGGCATTGTATTGTGGAACCATAAGATGAGAGTTGATGGGCAGGGAGGAAAGGGATTAAAGCCGAAGCATGGCAACAGGGAGAAAGAAACGCTGATGACTGGAAGCAGTGGACGACAGAATGTCTATCTAATGACAAGTGTGCTCACAGGAGGTAAGGTGCATATCTCATTCAGGTCCACTGCAGGTCTCCTGCATCTGCTTTCACAAGAATCTAGGCCACAGCTTCTCTTTCCTGTAAGGGCAGGAATAGAGTTTGCAACTGTCAGACAAGAAAGCAGAAGCAAAGCGGGTAGGCAGGGACACACAGCTCAGCTCCAGTCAGGAAGACCACAAAGGAGAAGAGAAGGGCTGCCTTTAGGTGCGCTGTCGAACCCTTTCTTGGACCTGATGCAGACTGGTGCCTCCTCACACAGAGCACCATAATGTTAGGAAAAGAGTTTCTTACTCATTCTCACTCATTGCCCAAAATATAGATAAACACTGGAATTTATTCCTTGCCCTTGACTCTCAATTGGTTCTCACACCCTATTGCCTTCATACCCCACCCCCCATGGCCACCTGAAAGACCAGTTGCTGGAAGACCTGAAAGACCAGTTCCAGGAAGTCACCTCTGCCTGCTGTCCCCTACCCCCACCCCCACCCTCACCCCCATCTCTAGCCCTCTTAAAATATAAAAAGACCTGGCCCCTGAGGGTCAGGGCCTTCTGCCATATGTTCCATCAATGTGCATGTGGGCAGTTGGTCACCCACCTCTACAAATTTATTTTCTCTGAACAAATTTGGTCTGGCTGTAAATTCATACACTGCCTCCTCTCTATTCTGCACCTCTTTTCTTAACATTTATGGTGCTCTGTGTGAGGAGACACCAGTCTGCACCTCTTTTCCTAAGATTATGGTGCTCTGTGTGAGGAAGCACCAGTCTGCACCTCTTTTCCTACCAGGACCCATCGTTTTGGTCCAGGGACCAATTGGAGACTATGAATGGAAGCAGCTCTCCTGTGAGGAGCTGTTGGCTTTGCCGTGCTTGGTACCTTGAGATGACCCACCAGGCTTATCCCTGGTGTCTGAGCCGTATCTTGAGTAGTCCTAGGGTAGCATACAAGAGCCCCTGCAGCTGTGGTATTTTGGGAAGATCTCCATTGCCATGGGCTCCTGGAAATTGTGCCCATGACACACCACAAAGCCCAGGACCTTGGAACTATTTCTTGGCAGTACATGAACAAAGGCCATCACTGCCTTGGGTCCACTGCTAGTAGGGCCTTGTGTAGGCCTATAAATAATTCTGTGGGGAATGCCACGAATCTCTCAGCACTTCAGGGATTCCAGCATGGAGGGCCCTGCAGGCAGCAAGGAGAGTGGGAAGTGGACCCTGCACTGAATTTGGTGCAGGTCCATAGTGAGTACCATCAAGAGGAAGACTGAGTAGCTGCCACCAAGCCAAGGATGGTGGCAGGGATGCAGCAAAGGAGTCTTCTGCAGTCTCCCACCATTCAGCTGCCCACAGGCTGCTGGTCAGAAAGCAGCAGTAGCTGCAGTGGAAGTGGTGAGATGGAATCATTGTTCTCCACTCTACATTTTTGCTCAGCCATGGTGATTTCCTTTGCTGCCTTGAGCAGCAAGGAGGAGGAAAAGGAGAGACTGGAGCACTAGCACTTCTGGAAGATCATGAATGCTTTCAGCCACCACGGCACCAGTATGTACGAATGAGTACAACCAGAAAGATCATTTCAATCACTTCCAACTCATCAGAAGGAATGCTTCCCAATATCTTAACTCAGACAAGATCTGAAACTGCATTGCTACTGACCATCGTGAATGACTGCATACATATGCATGGAAATAAAGGAGATGGAGAATATGGAAAGGTTATGCCAGCATCTACACGTGACATGAATAAGTTAAAATCCACATTGAAACACTTTGTGAGACTGGAGTGAAACTAGCAAAGCAGAACAGGGTGCCTGCTGCCAGCCAATCATTATAAAAACTTTTTAAAATTGTCCATGATCGGGTCCTTCAAAAGCAAATATTCTGGTATGTGCTACTGGACTAGGAATATTTGCCTGGGAAATATCTATGCTAGGTTATGCTTGTCAAGGAAAGGAATGGAGAATTTTTGTGCTTTTCCCCCAGCTTTACACTCAACAGATGATCTGAAATTAATATAAAGTTTATCCTTGGGTCCATCAGTTTAGCAATAACCAGAGATTAGCTGATCAGATTTGACTTATCTTATTCCCTGATATTGACTCCCACAGTCTTCTTCCTGCTTCTAACTTTTCTATGAATGCAGCAGATTTTCAGGAAATTTATTCAGAATACAATACCTGGGATTGTACTGCTACATGCTTCTTCATAAACACAGCCCACAATGTAATGGATTACATTGATACAAGATGGAAAATACTTAAACCAGGTGGAGTTTGGATCAATCTAAGGCCTCTTTGTACCACGTTGAAAATTTTAGCAAGTGAACTTTCCATAGAATTGAGCTACAAGTATACAAAAATCATCGTTCTGCAATATGGATTCCAATTAAAGATGGAAAAAAGAATCTGTCTTGTCAACATCTACTGTGAATGATCTCTCTGTGGTGAAATGCTACTATGAAAGTGTCTTTTAAGTGGTTCCTAAGCCATAATAATGGTCTTAAGGAATATTACCCCATAAAAATTCTAACAGGAACAAATGCTGAAATGAACAACTCAAAATCAACTATCAGGGATGACAAGACACAACCTCAAATCAGTGTTGCCTTCTTGTTCCTGACAACATATAGAAAGAGTGTCTATTTTCTTGACATGTCTGTTTTTCACAAATATGTGATGCACATTTGTACTACACAAGTAAAAATGGAGGAAATGCCCACAAACATACGTTCCTTGAGTTTTCATTTAGTAGAAAAATTCTTTTTTTGGGCCGTCGCCGTGGCTCACTTGGTTAATCCTCCACCTACAGTGCCAGCATCCCATATGGGTGCCGGGTTCTAGTCCCGGTTGCTCCTCTTCCAGTCCAGCTCTCTGCTGTGGCCCGGGAAGGCAGTGGAGAATGGCCCAAGTGTTTGGGCCCCTGCACCCGCATGGGAGACCAGGAAAAGCACCTGGCTCCTGGCTTCGGATCGGCATAGCTCCGGCCGTAGCGGCCATTTGGGAGGTGAACCAATGGAAGGAAAACCTTTTTCTCTGTCTCTCTTTCTCACTGTCAATAACTCTACCTGTCAAATAAAAAAAAAAAAGAAAAAAGAAAAAAAAATTTTAGAAATCTTTTTTTTTAGTAAATATAAATTTCATCGAAACAGCTTTTGGAATATAGCAGTTTTTCCCCTCATACCTGCCTTCTCACCCCCAAATGGCCCCACCTCCTTCTCCCTCTCCCATCCCATTCTTCATTAAGATCCATTTTTAATTGTCTTTATATACAGAGGATCAACTCTATACTAAGTTTTCAACAGTTTGCACCCACACAGACACACAAAGTATAAAGTACTGTTTGAAGACAAGTTTTACTGTTAATTCTCATAGTACAACTCATTAAGGACAGAGGTCCTACATGTGGAATAAGTACACAATGATTCCTGTTGTTGATTTAACAATTAACACTCTTATTTATGACATCAATGATCACCTGAGGCTCCTGTCGTGAGCTGCCAAGGCCGTGGAAGCCTTTTGAGTCTACAAACTCTGACAGTATTTAGACAGTGCCATAGGCAAAATAGAAGTTCTCCCTGCAGAGAAAAGTGCCTCCTTCTTTGATGGCCCCTTCCTTCCACTGGGATCTCACTCACAGAGATCCTTTGTGTAGAACATTTTTTGCCACAGTGTCTTGGCTTTCCATGCCTGAAATGCTCTCAGGCATTTCAGCCAGATCCAAATGCCTTAAGGGCTGACTGTAGAAAAATTCTAATCTCCAGTGTCTTCATGAAGCTACCCATTGCAAGTCTGGCAAATTATTGATGAATAGAGTACTGAAGTCCATAATCTCACTTTTTTTTATGCATTGGACATGTTATTTTAGGAATTGAAAGATCTATCTCATTCAACATGTGAACATGAGACTTCTATTCACTTTGGACCTAAGCACTCTATGCATAAAAGTCTTTATGTTCTTTTATCACTCAAATTATTTTATTTGTTCTGGTTCACTAGAACTTAGAGAAGAATCAAGAAATTTCCCTTTCATAAAGTGTTAAATTTAAAATTCAGACTACCTGTATTAAGAATATATGTAATTTTTGTTAAAACAATTATTAAACTGTCATAATGGCATTAATGTAAGGAAATTCTGAATAAGAAATCCAGGGATAAATTATTACCCTGGTCTCTGTCTTCAATACTGGAAGCATCAGCCACTAATGTAATTTCAGATTAACACCATTTTGCTCCCTGATAGATGGAGCTTTAATGGCATATGCCACTTTAGATGTGTACCTGTAGCAGATCTCTATTGGAGGGAGTTTTCCTTTATATTATTTTCCAGTAGCTTGAAAACTAGTAAGGACTAATGTTTTAAAATTTCCTTGAAGAAAAGAAAAAATTCTTGTTGTATGTTTCTACAGATGATTGTGTTTGCTTTAAAAGACCTCTGTGGCAATTTGGTTATGACCTTATTGATGTGCTGGTACTGTAGGTGCCATGTTATAATAGGAGTACTTATTTGTAGACCTTGAGCCCTTTGTTTTCTCTTAGTTTTGGTGGTACTACTGGGTGTGGCATCTTACTACAGGGGATGGGAACCTTTACTGCATACAATGAGGGAAGTTTGTGATCTTTACTCTTACTATACCAAGAAATGGCTCTAAGGGGTTAGTTTTGACTTGACAAGTCAGGGAAGTCTGTGACCTCCAGGTTTATTCTTTTACCATTTCTCATTTTTGTATCCCTCAATACTTGACAGGTGGTCATTTAGCGGTAATTCTGTATTATCTGTATTAATTAACTTGAAATTAGTGCAAGGGAAAATATTTTTGAATTTTACCTTAAGTCATAAAAGAAACAAGAATTTGAAAAACATGTTCATTGAATGGAAATCATTTCATAATATTTTTGACTAATTTAGCAGTGCTTTCAATTTACTGACTAGTATTTTTTTCCAACTTCTATCCCTAACCCCCTAACCCTAACTCTAACCTCTAACCCAACATGAACCCCTAATCCAAACCCTAAACTGAACTCAAGCTTAAACCCTAAACCCGAATCCAAACCCAAACCCTAATACCATTCTTGAACCCTATCCCTAACCCGAACCCTAAAACCCAAATCCTAAACCCTATCCCAAACCCTAATGGAACCCAAAACTCAAAGCCTAACCCAAAATTGAACCCTAACACAAACTCTAACCCTAACCAGAACCCTAAACTTGAACCCCAAACCCAAACACCTGTATTTTTTCTGATTGAAACAAATTTTTGCCATGCCTTTGATTTTACTTCTTGCTGCAAAGTTCGTCTTTTTTTATATTTTAAGTACAATAAATTTTTTAATTGCAATGAATTTTGGCTCCATTTTTGTAGATTTGCAGCTGCTAAGAGCTGAATTTTTAATTTTTGGATTGCAGTAAAACTTTGCAATGCCTTTGATATAAATTCCAGCTGCAGAATGTGTATATTTTATTTTTTAATTGCAATTAATTTTTTCTTTTTGTTTGCACAGATTTGCAGCTGCAAAGGACTGTAATTTTATATTTTTGATTGCAATAAATTTTTGCATTTTTAAAATTTAAATTCCAGCAGCAGAGTTTGTCTGTACTTGATTTGTTAATTGCAATGATTTTTTAAATTGCAATGAATTTCTGCTCAGTCTCTGCATGGATTTGCAGCTGTAAAGACTCTGTATTTTCATTTCATTTTATTTAAAATTATTTTATTTTATTTTTTGATTGCAAGGGACTTGTTGCTTCGCGTTGGTTTCCACTGGCCTCAGATGGTCTGGATTTAATTTTTTTTTTAGCTGCAAAGAACTTTTTGCTTGGCCTCTGTTTAAAAAAATAAAAAAATAAAAAATAAAAAAACCAGGTGCAGACTGGGCCTGTAATCCATTTATTTTAATTGCAATGAACTTTTGCTTTGCTTTAAGCACTTCCTGGCTGACTAGCCTATGCGTGTGTGTTGTTATTTAAATGTTATTTAAATTGCAGTGAACTCTTGCTCCGTGTTTGGGCTCAGTCCCAGTTGCACAGGGAGCTGGGGTTTGATTGGTTAATGGCCAAGAATTTTTGCTTTGCTTTTTATGAAAATTCCAGCTGCAAATTTGTATTTTCCTTCTTTCTAATGGCAAGGAATTTTTCTGCGGTCTTTGCAAGGATTTGCAGCTGAAAAGATCTGTTTTTATTTTTTTGATTGCAGTGGATTTTTGCTTTGCCTTTGATTTAAATTCCACCTGCAGATGGGGTCTGGGTTTTATTTTTTAATGGGAGGTTTTTTTGCCTTTTGCCTTTGTTTTAATTTTGGATGCAGAGAGGGTGTGAGTTTGTATTTTATTTGTATCTCCTTTTTATATTTTCATTTATTTTTATATAATTTAATGTTTTCTATATTTCAATATTTTTATGTATATGACATATACTAAATATTTTATATATTCTAAATTTTAAATATTTTATTGTTCATACTTTTATTTGTATACATAATTAATATTGTTACATATTTCTAATATTTTTGTATATTTAATAATTGTATTTTATGTATTCTTAATATTTCATATAGTTGTAAGTTATATTTTAATTTTAATATGTTTAGTATTATTTATTTTATGTATTTTAAATATTTAATATATTTCAATATTTTATTTAATTTTTATATTTTAAATGCATGTTTAATATTTATAGTACATATGTTCATATGTAGTTAATATTTTAATATTTATAGACGTTTATATTTTAATTTATAATTTGTATTTTTATATACTATATATTTTATATATTCTTAATATTTAATATTTTTATTTATTTTCTTTTTCCCTGGAGGAGGAAGAGGTGGAGCAGGAGACCCCAAGGCCATGGGAGGAGGCCCCGCCCCGTCACCTTGCCCCGCCCTCACCTGTGTTAGAGGTGAGCGGATCCTGGCGCCTGCGCCAGGCGGGTTCCACCGCTGCTTCCTGGGATGGTATCAGCGGAGCTCCACCTGCCAGTGCCCCAGAGTAGACAGTCAGGCTGTCACTCACAGGCGAAGCTGTCAAAGACCTGCAGGCGGCAGAATGGGAGCAGCGGGGTATGCCTTAGGGCCTTGTGCACCTGCTGCAGCCTCGTGGGAGATCCGGATGGAGCGCCTGGCTCCGGACTGCAGCTCCCTGCTCATGCACACCTCCGAGATACGGATGGAGTTCCTGGCTCTGGGCCCTGCACCCTGCCCTCGCCAGAAGCTTCTTCCGAGCCCAGCCGGGCCGCAGACCCCTGTGGGCGTCCGCCCCATCTCCCACTCCTGTGCCTCATTAAAAAAATTTTTTTAAAGCCACGAGTTTTTTTTCAAACAACGCATCCAGCTCGCTGGGTCCTTTCGCAAAAATGCATCCAGCTCCCAGGATTTGCAGAAATACATTCTGGAGCCTGCAAAGTTTGCAAACTTTAAATCCGGCCCGGATTCTGCTGGAGGCGCGCTTGGTCGGATCGCAAAGGTGAGCGGTGGGGTTACATCCGTGGCCTAGGTCACCTCACGACGCCGAGGCAGCTGAGGAAGTGCCGCGGGCTGCGGTAAACAGCGAGGGGGTGCTCGCCCCAAGTAGTAACGCCCCTTCCCAACCCTGCACACCGTTGGCCATTCTCTTGGTAAACATCGGAGCCTCCTCTGCTCCCGTTTCTGTTTAAACCCCGTCAGCATACAATCCTGCTTTCACGAAGCTGCACATTTTTATGACGGATAGATGACGTCACTAACGACAATAAATCCCTGGGCGATCACACTTCTGGGCCACCTACCCTGGCGGTGGACAGCGCCCTGCTCCTCCTACTCAAAACCTCTGATCAGAGTCACTGCCTTCGTCCGCGAGACGCCTTTGCTCCCCGGCCGCGCAGGACAAGCACCCGGGGTCGCCCAGGCCGATTTATTTATTTATTTTAAACATATTTTTTCTTGCAGAGAAAACTTCCCGGCGGGGTCGCGGGGTCGCTTCCTCTCCGGGCAGGCGCCGCGGAGGGTTTCGGGGGGAGGGGAGCAACCTTCCAGCTGGGGCTGCTGGCAGGGCCGGGGACGCGTGCGAGGAGGGATCCGCGGAGAAAACACTGGAGCATTTGTGTCTGTGCACGAAGAGACTTTTGCAAAAATGCATTGAAAATTCGCAAAAATGCATCAGAATTTTGCAAATATATCCAACTCAGAGCAATCTTCGCAAACATCATATCCAAAGCACAGTGCGAATTTCTGCAAAAATGCATCGAAAAGTCGCAAAAATGCACCCAAGCTCAGAGCAAAGCAGTCGAACAAATGAATTTTTTTTTGGTTTGTTTTTTGGGGGGCCTGCTCACCGCTCAGCAGCAGCAACGAAACCCAAGAAAATCAATAAATCAATTTATAAAAAATCATTAGATCCTGTCCCGTCGCTGCTGAGCGCGGCTGAGGCTCCGATTAAAAGTCGTCGTCACGGCCTTGACGATTGGCGGCCGCGGAAATTAAACAACTCCATTGGCTCTGGGTTTTATTTTATTTTAGTCTGAGCGACGCTGAGGATTCCAGTGTGCCCAGCGGATTTGTTTCCGGATTCCTAAGAGCTCGAACGCCGGCATCTGTTGGAGCGAAGCTGATGAATATTCATATTTTTGCAAATATTACATTCAGCTCCCTGAAAATTTATTATTATTAATAATATTAATATTTCGTGCAGCAGCAGCGCTGGGTTCTGGATTTTTATTTATTTATTTATTTTTTGCCAGGAGGAGGAGAAGGAAGAGGAGGAAGGCGCCCGAGTCCAAACTGCTTTGCAAAAAACTCCCCAAAAAATAAAAAAGAAACAAATTTTAAAATAAAACAAAAAAAACTTTCAAAAACCTAAAACATAAAAAAATCCAACCCCCCCCAAAAAAAACAAAAAAACCCACACAAATAAAAACAATAATATTTAAAAATAGTAATAACTTTTAAAAATAATGATTTTAAAATAATAATTTTAAATAATAAATACTAATGATAATTTTTAATAAACAGGTATTTGAGGCGCCCGGCCGTCCAGATCAGCAGCCAAGGTTCAGTTTCTGGTTTCGATTGGCTCCGCCTGCCTTCTCTCTCTGCCTCTCTCTGTCTCTCATACAAGCTCCCAGTGATTCCTGGGGCGCGGGGGTCCGCCCACGCAGAACACTACAGCTGTCAATCACATCAAATCACTGCTGCAAACTGTCAGTCTCAGAGGATCGATTCAAATTGTCAATCACTTCACAAAGATGGCTACAATGTATCCATTTCTCCTCAGATACTCTCCACAAAGCATCCATCTCCTTACTGATCAGGGCAAAGTGTCAGTCTCACAAATGTCAGTCATCTTAGGTGATCACTAGGAAGTATCCATCTCAAAAACGCCATCGAGTATCAGTTTCCTCACAGATCGATCCGCGGTGTCATGTCCTCACATAGGTCTGTACAGAATGTCACTCTCCTCACAGAGCGGTACCAAGTGCCAGTCCCCTCAGACAGTGTTAACGGCCGCACCCGAAGCGTCCATCCCCGTGGAGGACGGGACCGGAGTCAGTCAGCCGCTCTCCCCGCCAGCCGCTCGCTGCCCTGGAGGCCGCGGCCTGCGCGACGGGCGGAGAGAGCGCGAGCGCCGCGGAAGTCTGGTTTTACACAAAAAGTACGTCAAAAATATAGAAAAGAATTGAAAAATACAAAAAATTTTAAATAAAGAATATATTAAAATATATTTAAAATACATACTCATGGATTTTATATATAAAATATTAAGTATCTATTTGAAATATTAATATATATAAAATTTAAAATCTATATACTCATGGATTTTTCTATACAAAAATATTTTACCCTCATGAATTTTATATATAAAATATTTAATATAAGAAGCATATTAAAATATATAAAATATTTATAAATATATTTTAAAAATATAAAAAATATATTCTGATTTTTCTGTAAAAGCTGTTGTCACACAAACCCCAAATCGGCCATGCCTGCGAGCCGGACAGACAGCGACCCCCACCCATGGAAGGAATTCCCTGAGCTCTGACGTAATTAAAAAATCATTAAACACTCTGATGTAATTTAAAACCAATTTTAAACTCTGACGTAATTGAAAATGAAAAATCCTGACAGGGAATTTCTCCGGGGAGCCCTGGAGGTAACCGGGAGTAGGGGAGGGGCAGGGGTGAGGAGACCCTGTCAGAGTGACGTCACCGCCTCCCCCCTTTTGAGGATCCAGAGCCAGGAGGAAGAAGCAGCTGAGGAAGAGGGGGGGAAGGGACTCCGGGGTCCGGATTCGATGCGAGTGTAGCCCGTATTGTCTACACCGCAGGCCGCGTCTACACAGCCTGTGCCACTACCGCCGAGGCCAGGTCTTCCTCCTCTTCCTACCTGTTCGCTGGCTCGCTCTCTCTCTCTCTCTCTCTCTCCCTTTCGGACGCCCCGCGGCGATGAACCCAGCAGGGGGGCGGGGAGCGAGCTGGCGTCTGCGCCCATGTCCGCGTCGGAGCCCCTAATTGCTCCAGACAGAGCGAGCGAGCGAGAGAACGAGAGTGAGCGAGAGAGCACGCTGGGGGCTGGGCGCCGAGGCCGCGCCGTATAAATAGCGCGATGCCAAATTCCGAGGGCGCCCCGCAGCCAGCGCGCGCGCCCCGGAGGACCCGGTGGACAGCACCCCCGCGGCAGACCGCGGCGGAGCCATGGAGGAACTCCGGGCTTTCGTATCTAAATCTTTCGACTCTAGAAGTCCCCAGGACCGAGTCGGAGGACGTAAGGGAGACGCAGTCACCTACCGCCAAATTCTGGAGCCCGGGGCGGCGGCGGACCACATCGACGACAGTCCCCTGCAGCTGTTCAAGGACCCGGTGGACGGCGGCGACCAGGACAAGATCCGGGACCTGGGAGCGGCCAAGGCTACCCCTGGAGGTAAGATTCCCCTCCCCCACCATGCCATGTCTCTCGCTTTCTTTCTGTCTCTGTCTGGCTAGCTCTGTCTCGCGGTCTCTCTTTGTCTCTCTGTCTCTCTTTGTCTCTCTCGGTCTCCCGCTCACTTGCTTCCAGACCGGGGCTGAGGGGTCGCGCTGTTCAGAGGACTGGCACAAAGTCGTGGTCTCCTCACGATCGCTGCAAAATCAGATCGGTCTTCTCAGACGGTCGGTATCAGGAGTGAGTCTCCTCAGACACGAGTCCTGCAAAGTCCCATTCTCCTCGGATAATCGCGAGAAACTCTTGGTCTCCTCAGAGTTCCGTACAAAACTTGGGTCTCTCCAGACGAATCGTTGCAAAGTCCTGGTCTCCTCAGACAGATTCTGACAAAGCGTCAAACTCCTCAGCCGAGTCGCACAAAGTCCGGGTCTTCTCAGAGGATTCGCACAAAGTAGCCGTCTCCTCACAGGTCCGTACAAAACATGGGTCTCCTCAGACAAATGGTTAGGAAGCCCGGGTCTCAGCAGATTCGCAGAGTCCGGTCTCCTCAGAGGATTCGCACAAAGTCCCGGTTCCGGTCTCCTCAGGCAGTTGCTTTAAACATCAATCTTCTCAGAGGAGCCTTAAAAGGTCCCAGTCTCCTCGGGCTACGGCTACAAATACCAGTCTCCTCAGACGATCCGAGCAGATCAGAGGATCTGCTAAAAGGCGTCGTCTCAGCACGCTACCGCCTCGAGCTACGAATCTCTCTGGACAAATCGCTGCGAAGTCCCGGTGTCCTCCGAGGCGACCGCCGCAAGTGCGCCGTCTCCTCAGAGGATTTTTATAAGGCGTCCTACTCCTCAGGCGATTTCTACAACATCAGCCTCCCTCACGCGTTCGGTACAAAGTCCTGACCTCCTCTCGGATCGATGCAAACATGGGTCTCCTCAGACAAATTGTTACAAAGCAGCCGCGTCCTAGGACGAAATTGCACAAAGTCCCGGTCTCAGAGGATTCGTTGCAAACCATCAGTCTCCTCAGAGGCTGGTACAAAAGCGTCGCTCTCCTCAGAGGATGGTAACAATCTGAATCACCTCACGATTGCAAAGCATCCATCTCCTCAGAACGAATCGCTATGAAGTACCAGTCCCCTTAGAAGGAATTATTACAAATTGTCAGTCTCCACAGAAAGAATTGTCACAAGTGTCAATCTCACGGTATCGCTAAAAAGTATCAATTTCCTCACCGATCCATTCAAAGTACCAAGTTCTCTCCCTCAGAGAAATCACTACAAACTATCAATTTCCTTAGAACGAAAATTGTTACAAATTATCAATCTCCTCAGAACCAATCTCTACAAGATATTAACCTCCTTAGAACGAATTACTACAAATCATCAAACTCTTCCGAAAGAATTGTTACAAAGTATCAACCTACTTGGAACGAATTACTATAAAATATCTATCTGAGAAACAGGGAAATCGCTACAAAGTCTCAGTCCCCTTTGGGCCCAGGTGTCCCGGTATGGGGGAGGGGAGGGAGAGGCGGGATCTGGATCTGGGTCTCCCGGAGCGCTAGGACAGCCTGGCGGGGCCACATTAACCCCTCTTTCTCCTCTGGGAACAATTTAAAAAACAAAAACAAACAAACAGAAACAAACAGGGTTGCGGCTGGCGGGGAGCTGTAGAAATAATACAACTAGCAATTAATTAATAATAATATTAATAAAGGAGCATGAGGGGTCCGAACGCATTCCGGTCGACGAATGGAGGCAGTGGTCACTCCTGCGTTGTAGCCTGCAGTGGTGCAACACAAATAATAAAGGAGAATTCCGAGGGCACAGCAAGTGTGAGTCTCACACTCACCCAGTGGGCACTCTACCGTTGCTGTAGCCAGCAGTGGTGGATCCAAAATAATATTAATTAATAAATAATAAGTATTATAATTTGTGATTATTAATAATAAAGCAGCCTTTGGAGAGCTCAGCGCATATGCACGTCTCTGACGAATCCAGCGGGGACTCGTCAGTTATTGTAGCCAGCAGTGGTGGAGCAGAAATAATAATGATAATTAATAATTGGGGCCGCCGCTGTGGCATAGCGGGTAAAGCCGCCACCTGCAGTGCTGGCATTCCGTATGGGCACCGGTTGGAGTCCCAGCTGCTCCACTTCTGATCCAGCTCTCTAAGGCCTGGGAAAGCAGTAGAGGATGGCCCAAATCCTTGGATCCCTGTGCCTGTGTGGGAGACCTGGAAGAATATCCTGGCTCCTGGCTTTGGATCAGTTCAGCTCTGGCCGTTGCGGTCAATTAGGAAGTGAACCAGCAGTTGGAAGACACCTCTCTCTCTCTCTGCCTCTCCTCTCTCTCTATAACTCTTTCAAATAAATAAAATATATCTTTTAAAAAATTAATATTATCATTACTAACAAGGCAGCCTTTGGAGGGACCAGAGCATGTGGGTCTCGCACGCTGTGGTTGTAGCCGGCAGCGGTGGATCAGAAAATAATAATTAATAGTAATCAGTGAATAATAATTATTGTTAAGTAATTGATAATTAATAATGCTCGTTTCGGATGGCCCAGCGCGTGCAGGTCGCCTACAAAGCCAATGGGCACTCATGCGTTGCTGTAGCCAGCAGTAGTGGAGCAGAAATAATAATAATAGATAATAATAATTATTAATAAAACAGTATTCAGGGGCTCATCACGTGCAGTTCTCACACACACCCAGCAGATACTCGTCCGTTGTTGCAGACAAGAGTGGTGGAGCCAAAATAATAATGGCAATAATAATCATTAATAATATTAGTTAGTATTAATAATAATATTAATGAAGGAGAATTCGGAGAGCCCAATACAACTCATGCGTTATTGTAGCTGGCAGTAGTGGAGCAGAAATAATAACATTATATTATTATTATTATTAATAAAGCAGCATGAGTAAGGAGCATTGTGGCCGGCAGTGGGTGATAAGAAATATTAATCCCAATTAATAATAATAAATAATAATGATTAATAATATTAATAATAAAGCAGCAGCATTCCAAGGGCCCAGCTTGTATGGGTCTCTCACGCACCCAGCAGACACATCTGTTGTGGCAGACAAGAGTAGTGGAACATAAATAAGAATTAATAAAATAATTGAAATTATTAATAATTATGAAATAGCATTCTGAGGGCCCAACCCATGTAAGCATAGTGGATCAAGCCAGCGAGCACTGTGTGTTATTATAGTGGGCAATGGTGGACTACTACTACTACTACTACTAATTACTAATCATAAGACAACAGCCTTTTGAGGGCTCAGCACGTGCATATCTGATATGTGGTGGCCCTGGCCAGCACTGGTGGATCCGAAAATAATTCATAACAATTAATAATACTTATAATTAATAAGTTATAATTAATACTTATAAGTAATAAGTATTATTAATAATAAAGCAGTATTAGTAGGGTCCAGCACGTGCAGATCTCTCACGCACCCAGCGGGCACAAGTGCGTGGTAGTAGCCAGCAGAGGTGGAGCAAATATAATAACAATAATAATTAATCATAACTACTAATTCATTATTAAAGAGCAGTCGGAGGGCCCAGCATTTGAGGGTATCACACACTGTGCTTGTTCCTGGCAGTGGTGGATGTGAAAAATAATAACCATTAGTAGGTGTTAATAAGTATTAATAATTAATAATAATAAGGAAGCATTTGGAAGGCTCCGGCGCGTGCTGTTGTCTTTGGCAGTGGTGGATCCAAAAACTAATCATAATCATTAGTAGTTAATAATAACTATTAAATCAATTATTAACAGCTATGCACTCAAAATCATTAATAATATATAATTATTAATCAATCAATAATTACCAGTGATAGATTAATCAAGATCATTCGTGACTGATAATTAGTAATTAACCAATATTTAATAACAGAGATGATCATTGAGCATGTACCCTGGGCTCCTGGGCGACCCTGCGCCTCTCTCTCTTCCCCACCCCTCCTGGCCCCGCGCAGGCGCCTCTGGGCCCCGCCCGCCGAAAGCTGAGGAGGAGGAGCAAGAGGAAGAGGAGGAGGAGGAAGGCGGCGGGGGTGGGGCCCGGCTGAGGCAGCGTCGGAGCCGCACAAACTTCTCCGCGGAGCAGCTGCGAGCACTGGAGAGGCTGTTCGAGGAGACGCACTACCCGGATGCGTTCATGCGCGAGGAGCTGAGTCAACGCCTGGGACTCTCGGAGGCCCGGGTCCAGGTGAGTGACAGCTGACAGGTGAATGACCGGTGACAGGTGGACTACCCAGACGCTCATGCTCAAGGAGTTCTCTGAAGCCCGCCCAGGTTAGTGATAGCTGATGGGTGACAGGTGAGTGACAGGTGACAGGTGCACTACCGGGACACGTTCATTTGCTAGGAGCTGAGCCAGAGCTTGGGGCTCTTGGAGGCCCATGTCCAGGTGAGTGATACAGCTGAAGGGTGAGTGACATGTGAGTGAAAGGTGAGACACAGGTGTGCTCAAGTGAGACAGGTGTCATTCAATCATTCAGGGCAGGTGCACTCATTCATTTATGCTGTCAAATTTTGCAACCCCGTATCCAGCTCAACTATCACTAAAATCTTTGCAACGATTTTATTTTATTTTATCTTAATTTTGGCGGAGCAGCCCCACAGCTGCCAGAGGGCTCCCAATGCAAAGCTATGAGCTCATAAAATTGAATGAGAAACTGATATTCATAAGGCAGCGAGTGGCTTCCTGCGGTGTAGGCAGATCCCTGCTAATGTCTGGGGAGCCCAGCTCGTGCATAACTATTATTTATATTTATTTTTATTTAAGTTTATTTTCAGCTTTTTTGGGAGGGACCTGATTTTTTAAAAATGTTTGCCTTTTTTTCCCTCTGTGGCGTGGGTAGGAGAATTTGCCAGCAGCCTTTCTCCTCTTTTTTTTTTTTTCTTTTAAAGATTTTATTTATTTGAAAGAGTTACAGAGAGAGAGAGAGAAAGAGAGAGTCTTCCTTCCAATGGTTCACTCCCCAATTGGCTGCAACTGCCGAAGATGTGCTGATCCAAAGCCAGGAGCCAGGAGCTTCTTCCGGGTCTCCCACATGGGTGCCGGGGCCCAAGGACTTGGGCTATCTTCTACGACTTGGGCCATCTTCTTCTGTTTTCCCAGGCCATAGAAGAGAGCAGGATCAGAAGTGGAGCAGCTGGGTCTCAAACTGGCACCCATATGGGATGCCAATGCTCCAGGCCAGGGCATTAACCCACTGCGCCACAGCGCTGGCCCCCCTCTCCTCTATCTTGTGCATGCTGATTTTTAAACATTTTATTTAAAAATTTTATTTATTTATTTATTTATTTATTTATTTATTTATTTTAAGTAATGGCCAAGAGGCAGGGTAGACATGGGCATATTTATTATTTCTAATTTTTAAAAAAGATTTATTTATTTATTTGAAAGTCAGAGTTACACAGAGAGAGGAGAGGCAGAGAGAGAAAGAGGTCTTCCATCTGATGGTTCACTTCCCAATTGGCCACAAGGACTGGAGCTGCACTGATCCAAAGCCAGAAGCCAGGGGCCTCTTCTAGCTCTCCCATGTGAGCGCAGGGGCCCAAGGACTTGGGCCATCTTCTGCTGCCCTCCCAGGCCGTAGCAGAGAGCTGGATCAGAAGTGGAGCAGCCAGGACTCGAACCGGCGGCGCCCCTATTGGATGCTGGCGCTTCAGGCCAGGGCATTAACTCACTGCACCACAGTGCTGGCACCTCTGATTTATTTTAGTATATTTAAAAATTATTTTTATTTACATTTTTTATTCTACTTGTTTATTTTAAAAAATAATGTCCAACATGCAGGGGGTCTGGATTGGCATAGCTATTGATTCCTATTTATTTTTAATATTTTTATTCTGTTTTTTAAAGGAAAAATTAACTCATAGAATTAAACTAACTCATAGAATTAAAAAAAAAAAGTAACATTCTAGAACATTCCAGAATGTTCCACAATCTGCCTGAGTGATGGGGACAGGGCCAGAACAAACTGGGTGGTTGTGACTCCACCTCCAGACCTGTCAATCCCTCCCTGGCTCCTTCTCCTGTCCCGTTAATTTTTATTTTATGTTTTTCACCTCCAGGTCTGGTTCCAGAATCGCAGAGCCAAGTGCAGGAAGCAGGAGAACCAAATGCACAAGGGTGAGAGCTTGACAGGTCTGGGGACGGTGGGTGGGGGTGGGTAGGAGAGGTAGGGGGGTGGGTGGTGGGTAAACCAAGGCGGATGAGCAAGTGCAAGAGCCAGTGAGTGATTGACAGGTCTGGGGGCGGGGCCTGGGACCTTTCTCTTGTTTTCGTCTGCCCTGGGCAGGGGTGCTCCTGGGGCCAGCCAATCACTTAGAGGCGTGCCGTGTGGCTCCCTACGTGAACATGGGCGCCCTGCGGATGCCATTCCAGCAGGTGAGGTGTCGGGGGTGGGGTGGGGGACTGGATCTGGGTCTCCTCCATCTGGCTGAGGTTTGGGACCCTGGGCCTGGGTTTCCCCCGTCTGGCTGGGGTTTGGGAGCCTAGGACCCCCTCCCGGAGCTCGTCTCTCTCTCGCAGGTGCAGGCTCAACTCCAGCTGGACGGTGTGGGACGGGCGCACCTGCACCCGCACCTGCTGCCCTACCTCGTGCTCCCGCCTCCTCCGCCGCCGCCTGCGTTCGGCCTCCCCGTGGCCGCATCGCTGGCTGAGGTCGCCCGGAGCAGTACCAGCAGCAGCAGCAGGAGCTCCAGCATCGCCGACCTGCGGCTCAAAGCCCGCAAACACGCCGAGGCCCTGGGGCTCTGATCTCTGAACCCTGCCTATGGGGGTCAATGGGGCCAGGGGAGGGAACCTCAGGTGTCTCTGACTGGAGAGAGGGAGGCCTGGGGGTGGGTGGGGGGATCTCGGTGGCGAAATCCGTACACACTCAACCTGGACCCGGGCGCAGGTGCCAGTGCCAAATCCTGCGCCCTGGCTGCTGCGCCGGAACCCGAAGTTGCAGCTCCGATCCGAGAACGGGGTCCAGGCCGGTGGGCCCCCCGGAGGCCCTCAGCAAACCATGAGATGCTGAGACTAGCGATGGTCTCAGGACAGCCAGGGCGCATGGCTGGTGCTGGTTGTGGCGCGGTGCCCAAATGGCTGACTGGGCACTTTTGGGTGGCTGCGGGGTCCCGGATGTAGCAGAGGGAGCAAGTGCACGCCGAGTCTCCAGCCCGGCTGCAGAGAGAGCTGGGAGTTGGCGCGCGTGATTGGCAGGTGCCAGTCAGAGGCCAGTGCAATATTGTACATAGATTTTAAATAATAATAATGATAACAAAAGCAAGAGGTGTTGCGGTCCTGCGATCCTGTGCGCGGGCATGGGGAGGGAGTGTGGCTTCTGTGCACCGGAAGTTGGGGTGATTGGCAAGGAGGGGACTGTGCTTGTGCTCACGGGAAGTTGGGTGATTATCGGGGAAGTGGGCGGGTCTTGTGCGCAGTGGAAGTTAGGTGATTAGCACGTAGGGGACAGAGATTCTGCACCTGAAGTGGAAGTTGATTGGCAGGGAAGTGGTCGGCGAGCAGGTGACATACGTGGGACATTTGGGTGAGGTTTGTCATTTGGGACACCACTGAGGCACATCTGTGTTTTATTTTTATTTTAAATTTTATTTTGTTTTTATTCTATATTTTATTTTGTAATTTATGTTCATTTGCTTACCCATCACCTGGAGTCCCTCTCCCTACTCATCACCTGGGACTCCATACCCTGCCAACACCTGGCCCAGTAAGATTGGTGTTGTGAAGATTTGTCCTTTTCAGAATTAAATATATATATATATATATTTATTTTAAACTACTTTTAAAAATTATTAATATTTGGCCAGCAGCTCTCCAAGAGCTGCAGACAAAAGCAAGAACCAGAGACCCCCGTGGATGGACCCCTGACAGCAACAAGATCCCCGCCTAGAGGGGCCCCTGACTTTCAGAAACCCCCCTAGAGGGTTCTGTTGATGGACAGAACCAGAGACCACATCCCCCTCCTCCGGAACGAAGCCTGACAGCCACAGAGGGGCCAGGAGCCAGAGTTGCCATTCTACCTGCATGCCCACTGGAGGGCCCATTTGCAGAGTTGCTGGCCCTGCTGCTGCTGCTGCTGCTCCCAGCAAAATCTGGCTTGGGGCTGCTGCTGGGAGCTAGCGAGAAAGAGAGCAGGAGCAAACAAGCGGGAGAATTAACCTGAATGGTGTGGATTTGTGCATGGAGCTCCTAGGAATCAGTCAGGGCCTTTTGCATCTGTTGAGCCCCTGGGGGAGATCCGGATGCGGCTCCTGGCTCCTGGCTGCAGCTCCCTGCTTGTGCACACCTGGGAAACCACGATGGAGCTCCTGGGAATGGCTCAGGGCCTTGTGCACTCACTACACCCCCGGGAGAGACCCGGATGCAGCTCCTGGGCATGGCTCAGGTCCCTATGCACCTGCTGCACTCACTTGGAGGACCCGGATGGAATTCTTGGGGATTCTCAGGGCCTTGTGCACCTGGTGCACCCACGTTGGAGACCCGGATGGAGCGCCAGGGAATGGCTCAAGTCCCTGTGCATCTGCTGCACCCACAGAGGAAACCAGGAAGGAGCTCCAGGGGACAACTTAGGGCCTTGTGCCCCTGCTGCACCCACGTGGTGGACCCAGATGGAGCTCGTGGGGACCACTCAGGGTCTTGTGTACCTGCTGGACTCATCTGAGAGACCCGGATGGAGCTCCTGGGGATGGCTCAGGGCCTGTGCAGTGGCTGCACTCATGTGGGAGACCCAAATGGAGCTCCTGGTTCCTGGCTGCACACCTGGTAGGCGACAGCAAAGGGATGGCTCAGGTCTGCAGTGGATCCATTGCCTTCTGCCTTCCCGTACTTTAATTGCATTTTGCTCCATTCGATGCCCTCGATTTTTTATTGCCTCGTATTTTATGAGCTCCCACACTCTAGATTCGCTGCAGGGATCCCTGGGACAGCTCAGGGCGCGTGCATTAGGCTAATGAGTTGTGTCAGCCGAAATGAACCCACGGCCGGGCTCCTGGAACGTAATTGCCTCCTGTCACTTCCAATGCTTGCCTGAAAAAAAAAAAAAAAAAAAAAACCTACTTGGGAATTAAAAATAAAATAAAATAAAATAAAAATTCCTCTTGCTCGTCTCAGCTGCAAACAACGGAGACACTGGCTCAGATCAGCTCGTACAACACTCAGGCTGCAGTCTTGCAGCTGCATTCTCCCAGAATCACTCAGCTCCTTTGCAACCCAAAAATCTGCACCCTGAAAATCACCCCCAGCTCCCACAATGCTGAAGCTTCAAGCTCAAAGCTGCTCACTCACTTCAGTTTGTGCAATGCTCAGGGTGCAGACTTGGAGCTGCTATCTCCCAGAAGCAGTCAGCTTATGGGCACCCCCAAAACCTGCACCCTGAAAATCAGCCCCAGAGCCTTCTGGCTCCAGATCAGCTTGTGATCTGATTGGTGGAGACCCAGTGTTAGTCTGTGGGTTCTGAGTGGAGGTAAACTCTGGGAGAGACCAAGTGTTGTATTTTATTTTATTTCATTTGATTTTATTTTCAGTAGTGTCTCCTGCCAAAGCTGTGTTTTATTCACAGAAATCATAATTTAAAAAAAAACCCTACTGACTTTCTGTGAAGATGGCATTGCTGAGATGATATTAATATCTGATTGACAGCAAGTGATGGATTGGCACATGTCAATCAATGATTTGATGGACACTGGGGTGACCATCAATCATACATTCCACCTAATAACTTATCACACAATGATAAAATATCAGAATGATAATTAGAGTTATAAATTCATGTAAATTCTAGACATAGAATGATTGAAATTAGATATTATATATAATAAAATTTTTATTTATTTGTCCATTGATTCATTCAAAGGATAAAAACATGGATGTGCCAGAAATACAGAAATTGAGAAAAGTTATCAAGTTCCAGAACGTTCCATGATCAATCAAAATCCATGTTTATCAGTTAATTGTGAATTAATTATTGGTATTGCACCCTGGGCATGGCCTAGAATCAAATAACAGCTGCTTATCAACAGCATTGAAAAATGTATTGATTAATTTCCATGTAATCAATAAAGTAGGTAGACAATAAATAATATTGCCAATGATCTCATTTAATATCTGATCAATGAAAGTTATTTATTAATATAGGCTATGTACAGAGTTTCTAGATCAAACAGATCATACTTATGTTCATATTTTATTTCACTCATGTTTCAAAAACACATTCAATTTATGTCTTTAGTAGATATTAAATATTAATTGAACTAGTTGTTTTGAATTGATCTATATTGTGTGATGACCTCGTTGATAATGTCTCATGGATCTAGAGAGAGATTTGGATTTGGATTTTATTTGGTGGGTGTTTTGAATATTTAATAATTTATTGATTATTCATTCAATTAGTTAAATTGACAATATTAATTTATACTCACTAGTTATTAATTTATTTGCACTTAGCACAAAATAATTTTTTTGAATTTTAAATTTTAAGTTATACAAGTTTCATATATTTCATACATACAGAATTAGGAACATAGTGATACTTCTCTCCCTACCCTCCCTCTGTCCACACTCCAAACATTTTTCCTCCTCCCTCTCCCATGCCAACTCTTAATTTTTACGAAGATCTATTTTCAGTTTACTTAACCTTGTGAAGTTAACCCTACACTAAGTAAAGAGTTCAAAAAATAGTATGAAGAAAAAGAAATAGCTGTTCCTCCATAGTAGGGACAAGGGCTTTGAAAAAGCATTACATAGATTAGATCTTGGGTACTCTATCAGTTATGCCAGATAAGGGAAAACATATGCTGCCTGTCCTTCTGAGACTGGCTTATTTCACAAAGTATAGTATTTTCCAGTTGCAACCCTTTTATTGCAAAAGACAGAATTTCATTTTTTTTACTACTGTGTAGTACTCCATAGTGTACATATACCATAATTTCTTTATCCAGTCTTCAGTTGATGGACATCTGAATTGATTCCATATCTTAGCTATTGTAAATTGTGCTGTTATAAACATCAGGGTAAAGATAACACTTTCATCTGCTGATTTCATTTCCCTTGGGTAAATTCCCAGGAGTGGGATGGCTGGGTCATATGGTAGGTCTATATTCTGATTTCTGAGGAATCCCCATACTGTCTTCCACAGTGCTGGGCCAGTTTACATTCCCACCAACGGTGAATTAGGGTGCCTTTTTCTCCATGTCCTTGCCAGCATTTGTTGCTTGTTGATTTCTGTATGAAAGCCATTCTCAGAGGGGTAAGGTGAAACATCATTCTCATTTTGATTTGCGTTTCCCTAAAGGGAAAATGATCCTGAGCATTTTTTCATGTCTGTTGTCCATATGGACTTCCTCTCTTGAAAAATGATTGCTCAAGTCCTTTGCCTACTTCGTAACTGGGTTGTTTGTTTTGTTGTTGCTGAGTTTCTTGATCTCTTATATATAATGGTTATTAATCCTTTATCAGTTCCATAGTTTGCAAATAATTTCTCCGAACTCTCAGTTGGCTCTTCACTTTGCTGAGTGTTTCTTTTGCAGTGCAGAAACTTCTCAATCTGATGTAATCACATTTGTCAGTTTTGGCTTTGATTGCCTATGTCTCTGGGGTCTTTTTGAAGAAATCTTTGCCTATGCTAATGTCTTGCAAAGTTTCTCCAATGTTCTCTAGTAATTTGATGGTATCAGGTCATAAAGTTAGGTCTTTAATCCATTTTGAATGGGTTTTTGTGTAAGGTGTAAGTTATGGGTCTTGTTTCATACTTCTGCATATGGAGATCTAGTTTTCTCAGCACCATTTGTTGAAGAGGCTGTCCTTGCCCCAGGGGTTGATTTTAGTTCCTTTGTCAAAGATAAATTGCTTGTAGATGCATGGGTTGATTTCTGGGGCTTCTATTCTGTTCCATAGGTCTACACATCTGTCTTTGCACCAGTACCAGGCTGCTTTGATTATAACTGCCCTGTAGTATATCTTGAGATCCAGTATTGTGATGCCTCCAGCTTTTTTTTGTTTGTTTGTTTGTTTTACAAGGTTGCTTTAGCTATTTTGGGTCTCTTGTGTTTCCATATGGATTTTGGCATGTTTTTTTCTAGATATGCAAAGAATGTCATTTATTTATTTATTTATTTTACAGATTATTTATTTGCAAGGCAGAATTACAGAGAAGCAGAGGCAGAGACAGAGAGAGAGGTCTTCCATCCACTGATTCACTCCCCAAATGGCCACAATGGCCAGAGCTTCACTGATCCAAAGCTAGGAGTCAAGAGCTTCTTCCGGGTCTCCTACATGGGTGCAGGGGCCCAAGGATTTGGGCCACCTTTCACTGCTTTTCTAGGCCATAGCAGAGAGCCGGATTGGAAGTGGAGCAGCTGAGACTCAAACTGGCACCCATATGGGAAGCTGGCACTGCAGGCAGTGGCTTTACCTGCTTTTCCACAGTACTGGCCCTGTCATTGGTATTCTGATTGGGATCGAATTGAACCTATAAGTTTCTTTTGGTAGTACAGACATTTTGATGATATTGATTCTTCCAATCCATGAACATGGAAGATTTTTCCATTTTTTATGTCTTGTTTTACTTCTTTCATGACTGGTTTGTAATATTCATCATAGAGGTCTTTGATATCCTTGGTTAAATTTATTCCAAGGTATTTAATTTTTTTGTAGCTATTGTGAATGGGACTGATCTTACAAGTTCTTTCTTAGCCATGACATTGTCTGTGTATACAAAGGCTATTGATTTTTCTGAGTTGATTTTATATCCTGCAACTTTACCAAACTCTTTTATGAGTTCCAGTAGTCTTTTAGTGGAGTCCTTTGGGTTCCCTATATATAGAATCGTGTCATCTGCAAATAGGGATAGTTTGACTCCTCCTTCCCAATTCGTATCCCTTTGATTTCTTTTTCTTGCCTAATGGCTCTGGCTAAAACTTCCAGGACTATATTGAATAGCAATGCTGAGAGTGGGCATCCTTGTCTGGTACTGGATCTCAGTAGGAATGTTTACAACTTTTCCTCTTTCAATAGGACACTGGCTGTGAGTTTGTCATAAATTGCCTTGATTGTGTTGAGGAATGTTCCTTCTATACCCAATTAGCTTAAGAGCTTTCATCATGAAATGGTGTTGTATTTTATCAAATCTCTGCATCTATTGAGATAATCATATGGTTTTTTGTTCTTCAGTTTGTTAATGTGGTGTATCACATTGATTGATTTGTGAACATTGATTCATCCCTGCATACCAAGGATAATTCCCATTTGGTTTGAGTGAATGATCTTTCTGATGTGTTTTTGGATTATATTGGCTAGTATTTTTTTTTTTAGATTTATTTTATTTATTTGAAAGACAGAGTTACAGAGAGAGGTAGAGAAAGAGAGGTCTTCCATCTGATGGTTCACTCCCCAGATGGCCGCAACAGCTGGAGCTGTGCCGATCCAAAGTCAGGAGCTTCCTCAGGGTCTCCCATGCAGGTGCAGGTGACCAAGCACTTGGGCCATCTTCTACTGCTTTTCCAGGCCATAGCAGAGAGCTGGATCAGAAGACGAACAGCCGGGACTCGAATCAGTGCCCATGTGGGATGCCACCACTTCAGGCCAGGGTGTTAACCCACTGAGCCACAGCGCTGGCCCCAGATTGGCTAGTATTTTGTAGACAATTTTTGAATTTATGTTAATCGGGGAAATTGGTCTGTAGTTGTCTTTTCTCTGCTATATCTTTCCCTGGGTTTGGAATTAAGTTGATGCAGGCTTCATAGAAGGAGTTTGGGTTCCCTTTCACTTGTTTTGAATAGCTTGGGAGCAATTGGACTTAATTCTTCTTTAAATGTCTGTTAGAATTCCACAGTGAAGCCATCTGGTCCTGGTCTTTTCTTTGTTGGGAGGGTTTTTATTGCTGATACAATTTCTGTCTTATCTTTTGGTCTGTTTAGGCTTACTGTCTTCATGACTCAATTTTGGTAGACTGTTTCTAGGAATCTATCCATTCCTTATAGGTTTCCCAATTTGTTGGCATGCAGCTCTTTGCAGTGATTCTTTTTATTTCTGTGGTATCTGTTGTTATGTTTCCTTTATCATCTCTAATTTTATTGATTTAGGTCTTCTCTTTCTATTTATTGGTTAGTTTGGGCAATAGTGTCTCTATTATTTTATTTTTTTCAAAAAACCAGCTCTTCATTTTACTGCTCTTTTCTATTTTGGGGGGGGGGCTTCACTTTTGTTTAGTTATTCTTTAATTTTAATTATTTATTTCCTCATACTAATTTGGGGTTGGGTTTGTTGTTTTTCTAGGTCCTTGAGATGCATTTATAATTTATTTATTTGGTATTTTCTAATTTCTTCATGTAGGAACCAATTGTTTCCCTCTTAACACTGTTTTTGCTGTATCCCATAAGTTTGATATGATGTATTGACGTCTTCATTCATTTCCAGGAATTTATTAATATCTCTATTGATTTTTCTTTTTTTTTTGACTTTTTTTTTTTGACTAATATCTCTATTGATTTTTCTATGACCCACTCTTCATTCAGGAGCATGTTGATCAGTATCCGTGTGTTTGCATGTGTTCCAGCAATTCTTGGATTGTTGATTTCCAGCTTCATTCCATTCTGTTCAGAGAAGATGCATGGTATGATTTTAATGTTTTTTATTTGTTGAGACATGCTTTTTGACCTAGCATAGTTTCTACCCTAGAGAAGATTCCATGCTCTGGTGAGAAGAAAGTGTATTCTGTAACTGTGGGGTGAAAAGTTCTGTAGATTTCCATTAGGTCCATTTGGTCCATAGTGTTGATTAGCTGGGTTTCTTTATTGATTTTCTTTCTGGTTGTTCTGCCCATTAATGAAAGTGGGGTGTTGAAGTTCCCCATTGCTATTGTATTTGAGTCTATGTCTCCCTTTGGATTCATTAACATTTCTTTTAAATAGCCAGATACCCTGTAATTAGGTCCATATATATTTATTATAGTTACATCTTCCTGTTGAATTGATCCCTTAATCATTGCATAGTGCCCTTCTTCATCTCTTTTAAGAGTTTTGTGTTAAATTCTTTTTACTTTTTTTTACTTTTTTTTTTTTTTTTTTTTTTGAGAAAGAGAAAGGTCTTTCTTCTGTTGGTTCATCCCCCAAATGGTTGCTATGGCCGGAGCAATGCTGATCCAAAGCCAGGAGCCAGGTACTTCCTCCTGGTCTCCCATGTGGGTGCAGGGGTCCAAGCACTTGGGCCATCCTCCACGGCCCTCTCGGGCCACAGCAGAGAGCTGGACTGGAAGAGGAGAAACTGGGACTAGAACCCGTCGCCCACATGGGATGCCAGTGCCACAGGCGGAGGATCAACCATGTGAGCCACAATGCCGACCCTGTGTTAAAGTCTATTTTGTCTGATATAAAGATGGCTACACCTGCCCTTCTATTTTGCTTTGCATTAGCATGGAATATCTTTTTTCAGCCTTTTACTTCCAGTCTGCATGATCCAGACATTCTAACGGAGGGAAAAATCCACATTTCCCATTGACTTTGTGTCTAGTAGGGTGGTAGCTGGGCATCCAAATGAACTGTGAGGCACCCCTAGCCTCCCAACATACCACAGGCTCCTAGTAGGAGCTGATTGGCTCACTGGGCTATCAGTTAATTTGATGGACAGGTGTGGCAAGGAAGAGAGGGGAGGAGGCCCAGGAGCCTGGGTCCAGGAAAGCAATGATAATAACTGCATTTGGTGGCATTTAAAAATATAATAAAAATAATCCATTGCATTAAAGAAATTAAAGATTGCATTTTATTGTATTAAAAATAATGATAATATTGCAAAAATACCATAGAAATCAAAGATTCTATTTTAATACATTTTAAAATGATAATATTGCAAAAATAATCATAAAAAGTTAAAGAATGAATTGAAATGCATTAAAACTAATAATATTGCATTTAAACTGTGAGGTATTTAAAGATTGCATTTAAATTATTTAAAAATATAATGCATTTGATGGCAATAAAATATAATAAATGATCATTTGCTTTAAATACATTAAACACTGTATTAAGAGCATTAATAATAATATTTCAGAAATAAAACCATTAAAAATAAAATATTCAATTTAAATTCAATAAAATCATAATATTGTATTTGATTTAATTTTTAAAAATAATAAAAACATGGCATTAAAAATTAGATTGCATTAAAATCTGTTAAATAATAATCTTGCAAGAATAAATAATCATATAAACAAATAAAGATTGCATTTAATTGCATTTAAAAATAATAATATTGCTATTTTTGGATTTACTTATTTGGGAGGTAGAGGTTACAGAAAGAGAGAGGGAGAGACAGAGAGAGAGGTCTTCCATCCTCTGGTTCACATGCCAAATGGCTGCAATGGCTCGAGCTGGGCTGATCTGAAACCAATATCCAGGAGCCAGGAGCTTCTTCTGGGTCTCCCACATGGGTGCAGGGGCCCAAGCACTTGGGCCATCTTCCAGTGGTTTCCCAGGCCTTTAGCAGGGAGCTGGATCAGATGAGGAGCAATGACTAGAACTGGCACCCATATGGGAGGCACCTATAAGGGATGCCAGAACCCCACATGGATGCTTAACCTACTATGCCACAGCACTGGCCCCTAATACTGCTTTAAAAATAAGCTATGGTGTATTTAAAGATTGCATCTAAATGCATTTGATTGCTTTTTTAAATTTTTAAAAAAATTTTTTTTGACAGGCAGAGTGGACAGTGAGAGAGATAGAGAGAAAGGTCTTCCTTTTCCGTTGGTTCACCCCCCAAATGGCCACTGCAGTCGGCGCACGGCGCCGATCCTAAGCCAGGAGCCAGGTGCTTCTCCTGGTCTCCCATGCAGGTGCAGGGCCCAAGCACTTGGGTCATCCTCCACTGCACTCTCGGGCCACAGCAGAGAGCTGGACAGGAAGAGGAGCAACCAGGGCAGAACCCGGCGCCCTGACCGGGACTAGAACCCCGGATGCCGGCACCGCAGGCAGAGGATTAGCCTATTGAGCCACGCGCCAGCCTTGATTGCTTTTTAAGAAATATAATAATCATGTTAAAACAATTAAAAATTGCATTGAAATATAAAGAATAATAACATTGCAAAAATAGATCAATATATAAAAAAGAAAGATTACATTTAAATATATTAATAATAATATTGAATTTAAGCTATGGGGCATTTAAAAATTGCAGTTAAATGCATTAAAATAATAATTATATTAAATTTGATTGCACTTAAAATGTAATAACCAATTGCATTAAAGAAATTTAAGATTACATTTAAATGCATTAAAAACAATAATAAAAATATTGCATTTGACTGCTATGGCCTTAAAAATCAAAGATCACATTTAAGTGCATTAAAAGAATATTCCATTTTTAAAAAAAATAAGTTCTATGGGTATTATGGGGTGTTTAAAGAGTGCACTTATGGGGCCGGCGCTGTGGTGTAGCAGGTAAGGCTGCCACCTGCAATGCTGGCATCCCATGTGGTCTCTGGTTCAAGTCCTGGATGCTCCACTTCCGATCCAGTTCTCTGGTATGACCTGGGAAGGCATTAGAGGATGGCACAAGTGCTTTTGCCCCTGCACCCGCATGGGAGGACTGGAGGAAGCTCCTGGCTCCTGGCTCCTGGCTCCTGGCTCCTGGCTCCTGGCTTTGGATCAAGAGGCCCAGCTCTAGTGGCTGCGACCATTTGGGGAGTGAACCAGCAGATGGAAGACCTCTGTCTCTCTCTACCTTTGCCTCTTTGTAACTCTGCCTTTCAAATAAATCTTAAAAAAAGATTGCACTTAGATGCATTAAAAATAATATTAATATTGCAAAATAATCATATAAACAAATAAGGATTGCATTGAAATGCATTAAAATAATAACAATATCCCATTTAATCTATGGGGTACTTAAAGATTGCAATTAAAAAATTTAAAAATGCATTTAAATACATTAAAAATATTCCATTTTTAAAAAACATAAATAAGCTATGGAGTTTCTAAAGACTGTATTTAAATGTATTAACAAGATTCCTTTTTTAAAAAATAAATAAGCTATGGCGTCTTTAAAAATTGCATTTATATGCATTAAAATTAATAATATTGTATTTTTCAAAAATAAATAAGCTATGATATTTTTAATGATTGCAATTAAATGCATTTAAAATAATAATAATATATTTGGTTGCTATGGCATTAAAATGCATTGAAAATTAATAATATTGCATTGAATTGCATTTTAAAAGTAATGGATAATAAATGGCATTAAAACAATTCAAGATTGCATTTACATGAATTAAAAATAATAATATTTCTATTTTAAAACAATAAGTAAGTTATGGTGTCTGTAGTGATTGCATTTAAATGCATTAAAATAGCAATAATATTGCATTTAGGCCATGGGGCATTTAATGATTGAATTTAAGTGCATTCAAAATAATAATATTCCATTTTTAAATAAAAATAAGCTATGAGGTCTTTAACAATTACATTAATGATTGCATTAAAATAAAATAATATTCAGAAAAAATCCGAGGCATCACCCAGGGCAGCTGTGCCAGCCGGATCTGTCACTCAGATTGACGTTCGCACAGTTAGAGGAAAGTGCACCTCAGGGTCTGTGTGATGGACACTTCGAGGCCATTAGAGTGACCTGGCTACTTAGGCATTTCATGGCTGATGGACACACAGGCCTGCTGCCGGGAAGGACAGGTCCTGAGCAGGTAAGAAGACAGGAGAGAGAGGGAGACAAAGAGAGAAAGGAGTCATCTCCAGCTGCTGCCTCCCAGGTGTGCATGAGGAGGCAGCCGCAGTCAGGAGCCAGGAGCTCCATCTGGGTCTCTCTCATGGGTGCAGCAGGTGCACAAGGCCCTGACCTGTCCCCAGGAGCTCCATCTGGGTCTCAAGTGGGTGAAGCAGGTGCACAAAGCTCTGAGCCTTCTGCCTACTCACTAGCCTCTCCTGAAACCCTAGCAGGGATAGCAACCCCAGTCTCCTCATACCTGGCTCCAATCTTGCTTTTCAGCATGCACAAAGCCATTGTATTTTATTTTATTTTAAAGATTTCTTTATTTATTTGAAAGTCAGAGTTACGCAGAGAGAGAGAGAGAGAGAGAGAGAGAGAGAGAGAGGTCTTCCATCCAATTGGCCACAGTGGCCGAGCTGCACTAATCTGAAGCCAGGAGCCAGTCTCCCACATGGGTTCAGGAGCCCAAGGACTTGGGCCATCTCCTACTGCTTTCCCAGGCCATAGCAGAGAGCTGGATCAGAAGTGGAGCAGCCGGGTCTCGAACTGGGATATGGGATGCCGGTGCTTCAGGCCAGGGCGTTAACCGATTGTGCCATAGCGCTGGCCCCTATTTTATTTTATTTTATTTTATTTTATTTCTTTTCCATGGAAATTTCTAGAAGCCAAGCAGGTGCTGAGGGCCTGGAACCCCCACCCCCTGCTGACCCCAGCCTCCAAGCAAGCGAGGACCTGTGGCAGCAGCAGGAGACCTGGCTCTGGGTTTGATTGACAGCTGCCCATCAAGTTTGCCCTGGGCACACCTGGGCAGTGTCTATACCCAAGAAATTCCAAGGGTGAGCTCTAGGTCTCGCTTGCACGTGGCTAAAGCTTGCAAAGAACAAAGCCATAAAAGTAATTACTTGCACAAAAACTAAAAGAAGCCATAAAGCTAATAGCTTGCAGATGTGCTAGGTAGATCTCTTTCTCCCCCTCTCGAGCACTTAAGGGCAGTTTGCAACAAGTGGATTTTATTTCATTTTATTATTTTATTTTATTTTGCATACAGGCGGGTAACTGACAGGGTGTCAGTCAGACAGGCCAGGAGACATAGGCAGAGCCACATTGCTTCAGATTGTGCCTGGGAGGGGGAGGGAAAAGGGAGGCAGCTGCTTTGCAAAGGCAGATTTTTGCAAAATGCTTGGAGCTGGGTCTGGGGTTGCATCCACGCAGCCACTTAGCAAAGGGAGGTTTTTCAAAATGAAGGGAGCTGGAGTTAGAAGCCAAAAGCTCCATCCCAATCTCCCATGTGGGTGCAGCAGGAGCACAAGGCCCTGAGCCACCCCCTGCTACTCCATCCATGTCCCTACATGGGTGCAGTAGGTACACAAGGCCCTGAGCCATCCTCTGATGCTGCCTCCAAAACCAGATGTGCATGAGCAGGGAGCTGCAGCCAGGAGCCAGGAACTCTATCTCGGTCTCTCATGTGGGTGCAGCAGGTGCACAAGGCCCTGAGCCAGCCCCAGGAGCCACATCCAGGTCTCCCACTTGGATGCAGAGGGTGCACAATGCCCTGAGCCTGCTACCCACTCACCTGACAACCCTGGAACTCCAGCAGGTATAGCAACCTCGTATCCTGGGGCCTAGCGCCAAGCTCGCTTTGCAGCCTGCACAAAGCCATGGCCTTTTATTTTATTTTACTATTTTTTTTTGTATGGAAATTTCTAGAAGCCAGGCAGGGGCCCAGGGCCTGGGACCTGCCCCTTCCTCCCAACTCCCCGGACTTCCCAGAGCTGTACCCAGCCTCCTGTCAAACTCTGATGGGGACCTGAGTCCTCTGCAGGAGACCTGGCTCTGGTTTTGATTGACAGCTGCCCATCAAATTTGCCCTGGGTGCACCTGGGCAGTGTCTGCACCCCAGAAATTCCAGGGGTGACCTCCAGGTCTCACTTGCACGTGGCTAAAGTTTGCAATGAACAAAATTAAAGCCATAAAAGTAATTGCACAAAAACTAAAAAAAGCCATAAATCTAATAGCTTGCAGATGTGCTAGCGCTCCCCTTCCTTTCTCTAGCACTTAAGGGCAGTCTGCAGCCAGAGTACCTTTTATTTTTTTGCAAACAGGCGGGTGATGTACCGGGTGTCAGTCATGCAGGCGGCCCTGTTGACACAGGCACCGGCACCCTGCTTCCAGCTCGGCCTTGGGAGGGGGCGGCGAGAAGGAAGGCAGCTGCTTTGCAAAGGGGGCTTTTGCAAAACGCTCAGAGCTGGCTCTGGGGTTTGCATCCACGCAGCCGCTTTGCAATGTCAGATTGTTTGCAAAATGTACGCAGCTGCTCCTAGGTTTGGATCCACACAGCCACTTTGCACAGGGAGATTTGTGCAAAATACTGAGAGCTGCAGCCAGGTACCAGCAGCTCCATCCAGGTCTCCCAGGTATACATGAGCTAGGAGCTATAGGCAGGAGCTCCATCCCAATCTTCCCCGTGTGCAGCAGGTGCACAAGGCCCTGAGCCATTCCCAGGAGCTCCATCTGGGTCTCCCAGGTGTGCATGAGCAGTGAGCTTCTGTGTGTTTTATTTTTCTCATGCCAGGAACATGTTCTGCTTGGGCTGTGCACACCTGGGTCACAGGTTATTGTTCCTGCCTGTCAACCACAGCTGGGAGTCCTAAAGAATTTGGGGGATTTAAATTTTTTTTACTGTTTGCAAAAGCAAATGGATCACCCTGAGCTTAGAGCTGACCCTGAATAAATCCCACAGACTCCATAGCACGTGCAAGAAAAATAATCATAAAAAATTAAAAATTTAAAAAAACATTAAATGAAAGCAAAGCCAGTAGGAGCATCTCTTGCAGGAAGCTTGGAGCTGAGGCTGCTACTTAAGGATCTCAAATGGCAACCTTATAACTATTTGCTGCCATTTCTGGTTCTCAAACTTGCAACCTTGGAGCTACTTGAGGCTACTTTCAGTTTTGGATTGCAATCTCCTGAGTATTTGACTGCTACTTCCTGTCCCAAATTTGCACCCTTGTCGCTTTCAGGAGCCGCTTCCTGGTTTCCAGGGCCTGAGTAGTGGCCTGCTGCTGTCTCCCTAGGGTGGGAAAGACCCCTCCAGTTCCTGCACAAATCAATACATTGCAGCCAGCAGTTTTGCAATAATCAATACATTGATCCAGCAGGTTTGCACAAAATCAATACATTGCAGCCAGCAGGATTGCACAAAGTCAATGCATTGTACCCAGCAGGTTTGCACAAAATCAATAGAGTACAAAAAAAGAAAAAGCCCAATACATTGCAGCCAGCAGGTGTGCACAAAATCAGTCAATATACTGCATCCATCAAGTTTGCACAGAATCAATACACTGCCAAAAAATTAAAAATAAAAGAACAATACATTTCAGCCAGCCAGGTGTGTACAAAATCAATATATTATAGCTAGCAGATTTGCACAAAATCAATACATTGCATCCAGAAAGTTTGCACAAAATCAAAACATTGAAGCCAGCAGGTTTATAATAATCGATACATTGCAGTCAGCGGGTGTGCATAAAATCAATACATTGCAGCCAGCAGGTTTGCAATAATCAATGCATTGCCAAAAATAAAATTAAAAAATCAATACATTACATCCAGCAGGTGCACAAAGAGTTGCCTTTTGCATCCAGCTCATGCACACAAAATGGCTACCACTGCAGCTCCATAGCTGCCTTAGGGGTCCCTCTCCCTCCCCTGATCCCAGCCCACACCCCACCACATGAACCTCCCAGGAACGGGAACCCTGCCACCCAGGCCTGAGCCCCGAGGAGTGCCTCCTACATGGGCCCAAAAAGCAGCCATTCAGGCTCCAATTGACAACCCCTGATGGTCTCATGAATAATCCCGGCAGCATCCCGGGCGCGGGGCCCCTCCCCCATGCTGTGGTGGCTTGATGCATAAACCACCAAAAAATAATAAATAAATAAATAAATCCTGAATAAAAGGAGCTCCACCTTCAGGTGTGCATGGCAGAGCAGCAGCCAGGAGCTGCATCTGGATCTCCCAGTTGCACCTGCTGCACTCATGGTGGGAGAAACCCAGGTGGAGCTCCTGGAGACGGCTCAATTCCCTGTACATCTGCTGCACCCATCTGGGAAACTGGAGCCAGTTCTGTGCATTGTAGAGTTTCCTCCAAATATTATTTTTTTGAAAATGCTAATGGAGCTGCTTTGCAGCAGGTACACGTCCCAGGGGAACCTGCCTGGCCACCATCTGAGCCTGCTTATTTGCATATGGCCTGGGGCATCCCCCAGGGCGCCGTCTGCAGAAGCTGTGAGTGATGGGCAGGTGAGCTGATGTCACCCCTGGGCGCTCAGAGCTGGGAGCCAGGCAGGGCTTGGGCTGGGGGCAGGGTCCAGGGTCCCTGAGGTAGGCTTGGGATCTATAGGATTGGATGTATAAGCAGCCTACATGCAATTGAAGAGGCAGCAGGTGCAGGTGAAGAGGCAGCAGGTGCAGCAGCGGAGACGGTGGGGGGAAGGGGAGAGAGATGACAGAGCGACAGTCACCTGCTGGCTCATTGCTGCAGATGCACACAGCATCGAGCCAGGAGCTTCATCCGGGTTTCCTACATAGCTGTGCAGGTGCCCTGAGCCATCCTATGATACTGCCTCCTCCTTGGTGTGCATGAGTAAGGAGTGGAGCCAGGAGCTCCATCTGGGTCCCCCACGTGGGTGCAGCAGGTGCACAAGGCCCTGAGCCTACTTCCTGCTCACTTGCCAATCCAGAACCCCAGCAGGCTAAGCAACCCTGTATCCTGGGGCCTGGTGCTGAGCTCTCTTTGCAGCCTGCACAAAGTCATGGCCTTTTATTTTATTTTTGCATGGAAATTTCTAGAAGCCAGTGCCCAGGGCTGCGACCAGTTCCTTCCCCTCCCCCTCCCCTGAGCTGTCTTGGCCTCAGGGCAAGCACTGATGGGGGACCTGAGGCGGCTGCAGGAGACCTGCTAGGCATCTGATTGACAGCTGACCATTAAGCTTGTCCTGGGTGCACCTGGGCAATGTCTGCACCCCATGAATTTCAGGGGTGACCTCCAGGTCTCACTTGCATGTGGCTAAAGCTTGCAAAGAACAAAACTAAAGCCATAAAACTAATTACTTGCACAAAAAAACCTGAAAAAAGCAATAAAGCTAATAGCTTGCAGATGTGCTAGTGCTCACTCGCTCCCTCTCGAGCACCTAAGGGCAGTCTGCAGCCAAAGTGTATTTTTTATTTTGTTTTTTGCATAAGGGGGGTGGTGGACAGGCTGTGTCATGCTGACAGGCCTGGGGACAAAGGCACCTCCCCTCTGCTTCTGGTTCAGCTTAGGTTTAGATCTATGCAGCTGCTTTGCAAAGGGATATTTTTGCAAAATGCAAAGGGAGCTGCAGCCAGGAGCCAGGAGCTTCATCCGAGTCCCCCATATGGGTACAGCAGGTGCACAAGGCCCTGAGCATTTCCCCGGAGCTCCATCTTGGTCTCCCAGGTGGGCACAGCTGCTCATCCTGTACTCAGCTGTCAACCCCAGTTCCCTGCTTATGTGCACCCTAGGAGGAAGCAGGTGATGGCTCAGGTAATTGGTATGAACTGCAGATTTCTGGTTACCTTTCTTCTGCCTCCTTTTCTGTTATTTGCTTTGGAGACATTAGCCAAGGCTTCTCAGATGCCTCCTCAGGCCGACCTGCTCATTTGGCTTCATCCCCACAGCCTCGGACAGCCTGTACATCTTAAATCACCATCACTTTTTTAGGGAAATGTTATTGTTTTTGATGGCATAACCATAAAATATGTACCTTGATTATATTTTTTTTTTATAACACATGTAATTTATTTGAGTAAGAGAAATCCCACACCTTGCAGCTCACCTTCTCCCTCTGAGTACTCATAGCAGTAGCTGGGAGCTCAGCCTGGGTCTCTCACATGAATCGTAGGGACCCAGCTGAGCCATCAGTGTGGACACCCATGGTCAGCATTACCAGAAGCCAGAATCAGGAGTGGCTACCAGTGTGGTATGTTGGCAGCCCAGGAGGCAGTGTAGCCCTTGCACCAGACTCCCACCATGAAATTATACCATTTTATTCCTGCTAGCTATCAAAGTTTTGAGATAGGAGTTTTTATCTAGTGTTTTTTACACTTATTTTTTCAGACCATGATTTTGCTAGGCATACCTAACAACTGGAATTGAAACTGAAAGATTTTATTGACAGACAACTGAATTCATTAACAGATTTTAAGAGTGGTTTAACTGATCATAACCTTTCTGTAAATTATGATGTGGCTGATGTTATTGCTCTTAATTCTTAAGCTATCTCTCATTATGTATTTTTCTGTAAAAAATGGAAGTTGCAACTTTGTCAACCTTAAATAAAGAACACAAAATAAAACATGCTAAGTTTTCCAAGCCTACATGTCCTCATATTTCCCACACCTCTTTCTCTCTCTAGTTTTTGTTCTAAATCTATTTGTGAGAAAGACAGAAAGCCCCCATTTGTTTGTTCAGTCTCCATGTGCCTGCAGAACCAGGATGGGCCAGGGCCAGGGCCAGAGTCAGGATCTGAAAATTCAGTCCAGGTGTCCAGTGTGTAGAAGGAAGCCAATTACTGGAGCCACTCCTGGTCCCTCCAGGGTCTGTTAGTGGGAAGCTGGGGTCCGAAGCTAGGGGTTAGAATCAATCCCAAGCACTCCAGAGTCTTAATTCCCAGGCTGGACGCCTGCTGATCTTCCCTTTGTTTCTTACTTACAAACTGGCTTTCTTTTACTTTCCATTAGTTCAGATTTTCCTGTTCTACTTTATTAAATGCAGTGACTACTAACTTGTTATTTTATTGCCATTGTTTGCTAGCCTCTTTTTTCAAAGCTTCAAGACTATGGAGTAGACATTATTTCACTTAGCAATATTTAGGTTTCAGAATTGTTGTTAATCATACTTAGTTCTGTACGAGAGGTCTTCATATAAAATTCAGAGTGGCAGGCTTTTGGCCTCATGGTTAAGACGCCTGCCTTACATATCAGGGTGCCCGGATTGTGGTCCAGCTCCGCTCTGGACTCCAGCTTCCTCTGCTGTGACCCACGGCTGACTCATGGTGCAGAACCGCTGTTTCAGCTCACGTGTCCATGTGGACCTCACCTGGAGGAGGGCGAGACCATAACCTGCTGTTCTTGTGTGAGCAAAACTCAGTGATGCTCAAGCTAAAGATGGTCTCCTTTTAGACCATTAAAATAACTTACAAATCTTAATGCAGTCTGGGTGTAAGCTTCCAGGCTGTGAAGACTGTGACCACTAGCGCTCTCCAGAGAAAGGTTCAAATCATCCTTTCCCTGCACAGCTCCCACCCCCAGCTGCTGTTTGTCTCCAAGGACCTGATGACCAGTTTGGCAAATCCCTGCATTATTTCCCACCGGCAAGCAGGATTCTGCATCCCCACATCCGAGGTGGTTTTCAGATTGGAGGCAGGAGCAGAGCACGCACAGTAGCAGAACCCCAGACATTGCCTCCCGGGCCAGTCACTGCACAGTGGGCAGAAGTGAGCTGTGCTGAGCAGTTTCCACCAGTTTCTCCCAAGTCCTAGCTCTAAGGACACCTGGCTTCACGCATTAGGCAGGTGAATTCTGCATCTCCAAGGAAGGCTGCCCTTGCTCATCCTTTTTGTTGTCACTAATGAGCATTTTTCTACATTTATGAAGCAGCCAATCTCTGCCTCTTCTTAAGCCTTTCCCTGCTTCAGATGCATTGTCAAAGTCCTCATTGTCCATGTCTCCATTTGTATAACATCTTCCTTCAAACTGTTGTGCCTGAGCAAATGCAAACAGAGGAGCACCACACATTGATAAGATTTGATGGTCCTTTATTGCCAGCAGTGGAGAGTGGGCTCCTAAGGAACTCAACCCTGAAGCTTAAAGCAACAGCATTTATAAAGGCAAAAACCACAAAGAGGGGAGAAGGAATCCATGGTTACTAGGGTTAAGCTGACCTAAGGCCTATGCGAAACTAATATCAATTGCACTCTTGACAATAGACAAATTACAACCTTAGCATTAATCCAGGTGCAGCCTATCTGTTTTAAGCTTCAGGAGTCATGCTAGGGAATTTCTATGCTCTGCCAAGTGGGATGCAGTGCACTGTTCTGGTATGAGTACTGTTATTGTCTGAGTTTTAGATCATAGATCTCACGATGGGGGCAGGGTGCTTTCTCAGGGTGGAGTCTCAGGTGCTCTAAAGTGGAGTCCTTACTGTCAAGGTGTTATTTCAAAATGTACATGCACAGAAACACACACAGACACACAGAAACACAAACACACAGAAACACACACACAGACACACACAGAGACACAGAGATACAGACACACAGGCAGACACACACAGAAACACACAGACACACATTTGGAGATATATGTGTATATATATATGTTTATGTATATTCTTTGTGATTTGGGAATGCACAGGCACTGTTCTTTTAGTTTCATTTTGGAGCTCACACTTGTAGCAGAGTTTGAGGTCAACAGAATCCCTTTATCTTCAAATAATTCTGAAATAAAAATACATGTTTCACAGGGACTCAAATTTCTGTGAAAGTAGGAGACAGCTGAAACTACAAAACGGAAAATGAAAGCTTTCGTTAATCTGGTTTATGTTTACCAACGAGTGGGGGGAAATGCCAGGGGTGTTAGATTCTGAAGTAGCCAGATAAGCATTTTTTGAGGATGATTTACATGGCTGAGGTCGCAGAACCCAATCTTTCAGATCAGAAGGGAGCTGAGCACCCAGGGAGGTGGACACCTAAGGTTCCCAGAAGCAAAGCAAATGCAGTTGTACTTGGGAATATGGAGGACTCTCCCTCACCCACTGTGTGGAGCAGACCGCATGTGCAAACCTTGCAGAGGCCCACAGACTCCCCTGGGAGGAATGAAAAGTGGACAAACATAGGTACAAATGCAGTTTGTGACCCATGTCCCTGCTCAGGGGACAAATGGTGCCATGCTCCTGCACTGGCAAGTGCGGCTCAAGCAAATCTTTGCTGTCTTCAGTGCTGAAAGAGCTAAGGAGAAGCACAGCAATATGCATTTATTATGAAAAAAACACATGAGAAATTGAACAGGAAAAATGGACAGAAGACAGTCAGCTGAATACTATAGATAAGAAGTTGGCCAAATATTTTCACTAAACATTTTCTCACTTTTGAGTAGAAGAAACCCTAAAAGCAGCCAAAAAATGTATAATCTAACAGTGGGAAATCTGTGCTGTAATTTATGAGGTTGATTTGTTAAGGAGAAAATGCATATATTTGTCAAAATGAATACCATTTATTGATACTTTAAAATACTCATTTGTGCTTACCTGACCATTCCAGAGGATATGCTTTTATAGATGAGTTCTGTTGCTATGGTTATTTTTTCTCATTCCAGTTGTCCAGAAAATGGATGACCTGGGGCAGCCAAGAACCTCGTGAAAGACACTAATAGGATGTTTTAGTCACACACAGCAACACATCAACTAAGGAGGGCGTTCAATTAGGAAACCACATTTAATTTAAGATCAAAGCATATTTCAAAACTGGTTACTAAGAATGGAAATCATTCATGGCGCCAGCATTGTGACATACACTGCCTGCCATGCCAGCATCCCCCGTGGGTGCTGCTCCACTTCCTATTCAGCTCCCTGCTAGTGCTCCTGGGAAAGCAGTGGACTGGACGATGGCCCAACTGGTCGCAACCCTGTTACCCATGTGGGAGACCCAGAAGAAGCTTCTGCCTCATGGCTGCAGAGTGACCTACCCTGAACTGTTGCAGCCACTTGGGGAGTGTACCAGTGGATGGAAGATCTCTCTTTCTCTCAGTATGTCCATCCCTTTCTCTCTCTCTAATGCTGTCTCTCAAATAAAATCAGTAAATCTTAAAAAAGAATGGAATTTGCTTATTGCCTCCTGGGTGCATGGCGTTCGGGCTGTCTGCTCTCTGCTCTCCTGCTGCATGCTTGCTCCATGTGGCTCCTGGCCTGCTCTCTGCCTGGTATGGACCCAACTTAGCTTCTAGATTGCTTTCTCCCCTAAATAAAGCCCTCACTTTCATGTGCATTTCTCTCACTGAATAAAAAGCTTAAAAACTTTTTAAAAAAAGAATGGAAATCGTTCACAAATGAGGCCTGGTAGGTTTAATATGTGTCAGAAGGTGCTTCTCCCTAATGAGCCCGATGAGATGCATAATACAGAGAAATCTGGTATCCATAATGAAACCAGGAAATCCCACAGATGCTGTCAGCATGTTTGTTGGCATCAGCAGATTCAGAATTGGCAGCTGGCTTTTGCCTATGGTAAACAAGGGGAAGACTTCAACCATGAGTGGATTTTTTCTGTGCATAAGAGAATTTATATGAGAGACACCTCTTGAATGTACTGACGATGGAACAGCCTGTGATGAGTCGGCTGTCACTGTTGCAGAGACAACTCATATAGGAAAGAAAACTGCAGAAAGAATATCCTTACTGAACATTAGCAAACAGATAGGAGAGAAGTTACATTATCATAAAGAATGCAGCAGCTGGGGCCGGCACTGTGGCGTAGTGGGTAAAGCCGCCGCCTGTGGTGCCAGCATCCCAAATAGGCACCGGTTCAAGTCCTGGCTGTTCCACTTCTGATCCAGCTCTCTGCTATGGCCTGGGAAAGCAGTAGAAGATGGCCCAAGTTCTTGGGCCCCTGCACCCGTGTGGGAGACTGGGAAGAGGCTCCTGGCTCCTGGCTCCAGATCTGGCTGTTGCGGCCATTTAGGGAATGAACCAGAGAGTGGAAGACTTCTCTCTCCCTCTCTCTCTGCCTCTGGCTCTCTGTAACTCTGCCTTTCAAATATAAACAAATACATCTTTAAAAAAATAAAGAATGCAGCAAAACACATTTTAAGTCATACTTTATGCAACATCAGAGTTCTCATACATGTTAGAATGTACATGAATGTCAAAAGTGTATAAAATCTACAACCACAAATGTGAACTCACTGTAGTCAGAGAATTCACACGGGGACAAGCCATATGAGTGTAATGTGGGAAAAGTTTTAGCTGGAAGGCACCACTCACTGTACATCAGGGAATTCAGAGGGGAAAAAGCCATATGAATGCAAGGGATGTAGGAAAGCCTTTGCCAGAAGTCATGACTCCTTACTCACCAGAGAATTCACTTAAGAAAAACCCCATGAATGTAGTGAGTGTGGGAAATCAGTTTGCTAGAAGGACTACTCACTGTACAACAGAGAATTCACACAGGAGAGTACCCCTCACAGGAGAACGCACAGAGGACAAGGGCCTTCTGAGTGCATTGAAGTTGGGAACACGTCCTCTGGGAAGCTTGTTCTCAGGAAACATAGAGAGTCGCACAGGGGAAAATTCCCGCGGAATGCAGAAAGATGCTCTCCCTGAAGGGAGACCTCACTTTCCATCGGTGAGCACAAGGTGAGAACCTCATAAACACAATGAATGTGGGAAACCTTCCAAGGAGAGAGGCCTCACTTTCCATCTGACAACTCACACACGGGCAAAACCCTATGAATGAAATGTATGTGAACACGTCTGTCATCCAAAGACCTCATCAATCATCAAAGACCCCGAAAGGGGTGGAAAGCATTGTGAATGTAGCTAGTATGAAAAACTCTTTAGCAGGAGGATGCATACAGAGGAGAAGACAGAATATGTGGAAAGGAAAAATCTTTTGCTGGAAGCCACACCTTGGCAGGCATCATATATATTTTCAGATGGCAATTAAATATTACCAGAATTGTTGCCTCTTACCTTTGTAGAATAGAAATCTATAAAATAAAGATCACTCTATGCACAGTACTGTTGATTTTAGTTCGCAGGTTTCACTCATTTTCTTTTTTCATTAAATTTTTTTATTTATATAAATGGGAAAAATTTCATGTATCTCGTACTGAAATCCATGTTATCAACATTTTTCTCTTGTTTATTTTGTTGTATTTTTCTTTTGTGAATTGAGCTTTGTTATGTGTTAAAACTTATGATCAAATCACTGAACACATAGATTCTGTTTTGTACTCTCTTAGAGTTTCAATATTTCTGTATTTCAAATTTTAGTGTATGGACTATTTTGAATTAATTTTTTGTGTGTTACACTCTCGTACTAGTAATGTTCACATTGTGGCCCCTAGTCCAAATAGAGTGTGTGTATGCATTCATGACATACGATGTAGCTTGCAAATAATTCACAAAATATAATTAATCTATCACCCTTTTGAAGAAAAGACATGGTGGAAATGGCACTGTGGCATAGCAACTGAAGTGGCCACCTGCAGCACCAGCATTGCATATGGTTGCTGGCTTGAATCCCAGCTGCTCCTCTTCCAATCCAGCTCCCTGCTAGTATGCCTGGGAAAGCAGTGGAAAATGACCCAAGGACTTGGGTCCCCGCATCCATGTGGGAGACCCAGAAGAAACTCCTGGCTCCTGGCTACAGCCTGGCTCAGCCCTGGAGGTTGCAGTCATTTGGGGAATGAACCAGCAGATGGAAGATTTTCTCTCTCTCTCTCTCTCTCTCTCTCTCATCCTCTCTCCCACTTTCTCTGTAACTCTGCCTTTCAGTAAAATTTAAAAACTTAAAGAAAAAATACAGCATAGTGTGCTTCATTTCAATATGAATTTCCAGCATTGTGGCCTTGAATAATCGGAGCACAGTAGTGATTTTGTCTCATTTCACAGGAAAGTTCAAAGTGAGTGCACATCAAGGTTGAACCAGGAGCACCAGTGTCTTGTACAGATTCCTGGTGGGCAGGAGAGGGTGCACAAACCCATCTTTTTGGAACTGACTTCAGTCCCTGAGTGTGAGAGAAGAATCAGACCCATGTTCTCAGGATGGTTGTCCTCAAGCTGGGTGCCAGATTCATGCTGTGCTGGGGAAAGTTAAGGGCTTCCTGTCCATGGCCTCTGTGCTGGGGTGGGGGAGGGGTAGTGGTCTTCCAGGTACTTGCAGAGGAAGAGCTCAGGGATAAAAATGTAATTCAAGCAATTCAAGTGCCACCCCAAACCCAGTACACGTGCCCACTAATATGATACTCACAAGGTAGTCTCTAGTACTAACATAAGGTCCATAGGGTTGTCTCCAGCATGAATGTGATATCCATACAGTGTAATAATATGCAGAAGAGGACAGTGTGGGACACTGCTGCCCCTCCTAGTGGGTGATCTACTCTGCCCTATGGTCTCCCCAGGTGTACCTGCCACATATCTTCCCAGTGGCTGCCCAATTGGCATATGAGAGGTGAATGAGAAGCCCCTAATCTGGTGACAGTAGTCTCGAAGGAGCCACTTTTACAAAACCTCTTTTCAATGGGTGGCCAATTACAGGAACTGTAGAATGGTCAATTCTCATCCACCCCCTCCTCCCCCACAGCACAAAATACATTCATTTTAATTACTGCAAAATGTTCACCATGAACTTGTGCCATCACATGCTCCTTGGCACCCTGTCCCCTCGCCGACTCCAGACACCATCAGCCTGCAGCCTGACTTGTGCCATTAAAATGCTCTTTTTGTCCTACAACTTCAGTGCCACAGTCTGGGCTCCTCAAGTTTGCCTGTGTGGGATTAGGGAGGTGGGGATGAAGTTAGAAGGCTGAGTTCCCTGCTGGCAGCTCATTTTCAGGGCAGGCTCTTCCTAAGGAGGAGACTTGGGGGCAGGGGTTGGAGAGCAGATGGTGTGGGCAGAGCATAAGAGCAGTTTTGGGAAGCTTTGGGAGGGCTGACAGGGATACATGGCCTGGCAGAGAATGGTGACTGTCCCTTGGAGGTGCAAATGAAGCCAGATGTGAGAACCCCATGCCCTTGGTATAACACCGGTCACTGCTGGGGGCAGTTATAGGTCCAGCAGAGCATTCCCCAAGCCACGAGAACCTGAGCCTAAAACTTCCCTCCCCCCAAGACACACACCCTCCCCTGGATGATTCCTGACTCATCATCTTTCTGAAGTCCCAGCTCCCCTCTCCTATGTATTTCCCCTAGGCCTCATCCTGCTCACTTGGTAAAGGGTGAGTTTGGTTGTGTCTTTGGCATGACTGGCATTGAGGCTCCTGCTGTGTGATCCTGAGTCAGTGGCTGTTGGTGCACTACGGTACCTGCTCGCTGCACAAGGCAGAGAAGGCACTCTCTTCCCGAAGTGGCCTCTCCAGTGTGCTACCTGTACTAAAGCTCCTCCAGCCTGCACCTAACCCAACCCCAAACTTTGCACAACTGTCACTCTGATGTGGGATGCAAGCATCTTAATTACTAGGCTACAGTCCATTCTCCCTGCCTACAGATTTACTGGAGTACCCTCACACAATGTGTATTGTATAACGTGCAACAGATTTTATTCTGAGTATTGACAGTTTATTCAGTCATCCAAGAAATACTTGGGCCGAACATGTAAAAGGCACAATATTATTATTATTAAATATCCACACACACATATTTATGTTTTAAACTGTGCTTTGTCTGTTACAGTAACATTCTCATTTTGATAACTGATCAATCACAGACATGCACCAAGTTCTGTGAATGGAGCTGCTTCCACTGCCTTTCAGATGTCAGCAGGTGAGTTATGGACGTAGTTCCACTTGAGTTCTCTCCTCTTTCCTATCGCTGCTAAGTAGTGTGCACGACACACGCCACCAAGGCAGGAAAGACTACTGTTAAATCGTATTTTTGTCAAGAATTTCTGAAAATAAAGCTGGCAAAACACTAACCCCGGCCTCTGATGTGTTCCACAGCCCCGCAGACCCATTGCTTCCTCCGGGAAGAGTTAATCCCCACGGGTTGCAGCCTTCGTGGGGCTGCCAATCACAAGATCCCCCTGAAGATCCATCCTATCACAAGATCCTCCCGGATCCCAGCTGATCACAAGATTCTTGGGCTCCAAACAAGGGCACCAGGGAGGCCCCTGCCGCTCACCTGCGGATCCTTCCGACCGGCCAGTCCTGCTGTCAGCGAAGGCAGCGCCTGCTCTGCTTCACCCACAGGGACGCTCAGCAGTCGTGAAAGGGCTAACTGCGTTCTCCCCAGACCACAACAGAGTCCTCGTTTGGGTTCAGATGACATCTCAGACAGGCGTCCATCACCTGGGCCCTGTACACCGTGTGCAGGCCGCTCTCCGCATCGCAGCTCCACCTGGCCGCTGCAGTCCTCTGCCTGAGAGAGAGCGGTTTGAAGCCCCCGACTTGGAGCATGTGCTCTCGGAGCAAAAAACTGGGCGTGGTCACCATGGTGGCGAAGAGGTCGTGTAGCGGGACGATACATTTATTTTACAAAATTGTTTTAAACAATTAATTTTAAATGCAGACTGATGGGGAGAGGAAGGGAAGGGAGGGTGGGAGAGTGAGTTTCCACCCACTGGTTCGCTCCCTAAATGCCTACAGCACTTGGCATGGACCAGATCAACACCAAGGACTCCATCCAGGATCCCATGTAGGTGGCAGAATCTCAAATGCCTGTTGCCTCCCAGGTGCATGAACAGGAAGCTGGAACCAGAGGCATAGCCAACCCCAGGCAACCTAAGCAATGGCTTAACCCACTGCAGGATAGCAACTGTCCTGATGTTAGGATTTTTCAGCCCAATTTCCAATTAGAGCAAGCATATGAACAACATGTAGCACTTAAATACATGAAGATCTTCACAAAGCATTCTTTCGGGCACAATAGAAGAGGAAGGATTTAATGAGAAGAACCAAACAGGAAAATATATCTCTCAAATTCCGGCTTCGCAGGACTTTCCCTATGGAGGAGAAAGCTGCACAGGAGCCTGACACCCCACTCCCAGCTCAGGACCCCACTTCTCACTGACATTCCACATTTCCTCTCTACAGCTCAAACCGAACCTGCTAAACAGTGATCCAGTGTTTATCATGGGGGTGGACCACATCACCCATTTGATTCTAAGCATGTCATCCTGCATTGCTTGTCTTTCTTAGCACAGAGCGGGGCGTGTGCATTGCTTGTCTTTCTTAGCACAGAGCGGGGCGTGAGAGGCGCATAAGCTCACAGGTGTCTGAGCAGCTGTGGGTGGGACGCCAAACACTTGAAGGAAATCCCTATGCAGAATCCCAGCCCCTGAGGAGTTCTCTTTGTAGAACCCCAGCCTCTGAGGAGGTCTCTCTGCAGGCAGAACCCCAGCCCCTGAGGTAAGCCTCTCTGTAGATCTCCAGTCCCCAGTGGAGGTCTCTCTGCAGAACTCAGCCCTTGAGAGAGGTCTCTCTATAGAACCCCAGCCTCAAATAATAAAATAAAATAAATAAAAATAAAAATTGCATTATTTTATCACTGTCCCATTGTTAGACCCTGAATGAGTCCATGTTGCAATGTGTGTTTATATATCTGTAGACAAAGAAAGATGACGATCAAAGTGTTAAACAATCAGAATAAATTTGGCACTGTCAGTATTGCATCACCACCGTATCTTTTTGAAAGAATTAACAGTATTTTCTTGGTAGGAAAATTGTTTCTGATGATATTTCACCTTCAGCAGCCTTTTTTTCTTTATTATTTTCATAACCTCAAATTCAATACAAACTGATTCTGCATTAATCTCTGAGCATTCAGAGATTAATAGAATGATGACTCAATTTTAATTTTAAGGCCATGCAAAGCTGCTTTGAGACTGAGCAATTATGAATTTTTATTTATAATGACACCCAATGTCCATGTTTCTTTCCCTACTGTAAAAGAATTGATCAGCTTCTTCATTAAATCAGCAAAATCTTATTAAATCCTATAAATGGTATGTCTCTTTTAGATTTCTGTGTATGCTATAAATGACATTGTTTTAAGTTGAAACTGTACAAAATGCATTTTAAAAGGCTATGCATGCATCGTTCCTCCAAACGATACATATTTGGAAAGTCAAAGATTCCTGCAAAATAAATTAATAAACTAAAAGCCTTTTTTAGCCTGCTTTTCTCACTCCCACCTTTCAAGGCCCATGGCAACATTTTCCAGGCAGCCACTCCTTTCAGGTCTGTGGGACTCAACCTACAGGAGTAACCCCCTTGCCCAACACTGGCTGCCCAGTTCTATGATGGTAGTCATGGTGATGCTTCTGGACCCAAGCGGAACTGGGATGCTTGGTCACTTCCCATCCAAGGAAAAGAAGCCCCTGCACCCACCACATGAGATCAGATTACAGCATGGACTTGGTCAGGGGTCTTGACTGCTTGAGGCAGGAGGTGGTGAGGTTCTAGTTCCAGGTGGTGAGGTTCTAGTCTCCACTGGTTGGTTGTGGCTGCAAAATGCCTGTGGAACCTTTGGAGTGATGGATTCCCCAGGGGTCAGGCCACCTGCCTGGCCCTCTGGGAGATGAAATCCTCCAAGGCAGGTGACCGCTTTGTTTCTGGGAGATGGGGTCCCCCTGTTGGCTGAGTTCACATGGGAATACAGATTCTCTCCCTAGACTCTGCTGCCCTGGCCTGGGTAGCTCCTGCCTGCCATGTCCCTTGGTGGTGGTGAAATGCACCAGGAGGGCTTTTCCCACGATTCTGCCACCCTCTCCCACATGCCCAGACCCGGGCCTCTGCCTTCTGACTGCAGACACATCTAGATCCTCCCTTGCTTCCTATGAATCCTGGCTGATGTATCTTGCACTGGCGTCCTCCAGGAATGTTCTTCCCAGTCTGGGCAGCTGGTCATAGGCAGGACTTCATCATGCACCCTGCAGATGTGCTACAGCTGTGTCCATTGCCACGCTAGGTGACTGCAGCCCTGCAGGCAGGTCCACTCTGGGTAGATCATGATTTTAGGGTCTTGGTTGGAAGTCTGGGAGGGGCCAGCACTTCCTGATGGAATCCTTGCTGTTTTCTAGAGTAGTGATCCATTATGCATTCCACCAGCAATGAATGGGAGTTCCTGTTGTTCCACATCCTTCCAGCAATCATGGCATTTTACACAAAATTTTACCTATTTCAAGAGACACTTTCTAAAAAGTAATTTAGACACTCTCAGAGCTTTAGTTTACTCAGGCCCAGATCAGGGAGACATCGTGGCTCCTGTCTACTGAAGCTGAGGGAGTGATGAGACAAAGATGAGAGAAAAGTGAGAGAATGGCAAAGTAAATGCAAAGAAGTTGGAAGGCAGGAGGTGGAGCAGCTCTTCCCTGCCTCACTCCTCTGCATGGGCACTGCCCTTCCTACAGGGTTCACAGAGCCCTCAGTCTGTGTAGGTGCAGGCCTGTTGCTCCAGGAAATCCCAGTACAGGCAAACAGGAAGGAAAAGCATGGATCTGTCTCCTTGGGGGTCCCAGAAAGCATGGAGGAGATGAGACACACTCCAGTGCCTGTCTTAGTGGCCTTTTAACAGCTCATGCTTCCTTTGGTGTTAAATACAGGACAAGTCAATGTGTCAGAACCTTTAATGCCATTTTAAATGTAAATGTGAGCTTGAGCAAAGAACAGCTTCAGGCTAAATAGAGGACCCTGAACAGCAGCCAGTGCCAATGGGAGCCTGGGCATCAGGCCTTGCTGGGTGAAGAGTCTGCCTGGCAGTGCTTGGCCATGGCTGCCCCATTTCTGGGTGGATCTGTGAAGGTCCCTGATGGCCCACCACCAGCTGCTGAGCTGTTTATGATCATCTGATGTTGGTTTTATTTTTATTAAAAAATTGTTTTTGAAGGCATAGTGACAGGGGAAAGATAGACACAGAGAGATATTCCATTGTGGGTTCACTCCCCAAAAGCCCACAACAGTGAGGCTCAGCCAGGCCAAAGCAGGGGCCAGGAATTGCATCCTGGTCTACTGTGGGTGATAGGGACCCTGGTACTGGAGCTCTCACTTGCTGCCTCCCAGGCACATTACCAGGGAGCTGGGTCAGAAACTTGGAGTAGCCAAGATTTGCTCCCAGGCACTGTGATTCGTGCTGCCACCCTCTGGCTGTGCCATCATCCAGAATCATGACATTGGGTTTTCAGACATTAAAAAAATTTGGTTAAAAAAATAACTTCAAGGGCTGCGCCACTGCCTAAGATGCTGGATCCTATATGGTGCCAGCTCAAGTCTTGGTTGCTCCACTTCCTATCCAGCTCTGTGCTACTGTTGCTGGGAAAGCAGCAGAGATGGCCCAAGTGCTTAGGCCTTGCACCCATGTGAGAGACCTGCAATAAACTCCTGGCTTCAGTCTGGCCCAGGCCTGGCCATTATGGCCACTTAGGGAGTAAACCAGCAGCTGGAAGCTCTCTCTCTCTCTCTCTTTCTCTCTCCTTTCTCTTCCTCTCTCTCTCCGAAATGGTGCCTTTCAAATAAATAAAATGAACTGTTTTTAAAAAAGAAATACAAGTTTGCATTTGGTTATGTCATGCCAATGGCAAACACATTTTTTGCTATCCTGAAAGTCAGTTTAATGACTTTATTTAAAAAAAATTATTTATTTGAAAGGCAGAGTTACAGAGAGGCAGAGACAGAGGCAGAAACAGAGATAGAGAGACAGAGATCTTCTATCTGCTGGTTCACTCCCCAAATGGCCACAATGGCCAGAGCTGGGCTGATCTGAAGCCAGGAGCCAGGAGCTTCTTCTGGGTTTCCCAAGTAGGTGCAGGAGCCCAGAGACTTGGTCCATCTTCTGCATTCCCAGGCACATGAGCAGAGACTTGGATGGGAAGTGGAGCAGCTGGGACTCTAACTGGTATCCATATGGGATGTCGGTACTTCAAGCAGCAGTTGTACCCACCATGCCATAGTGTCAGCTCCAATTGCTTCATGTTTTTTTTTTTTAAAGATTTATTTATTTACCTATTTATTTGAAAGGCAGAGTTACAGAGAGCCAGAGGCAGAGAGAGAGAGAGAGAGAGAGAGAGAGAGAGAGAGAAAGGTCTTCCATCTGCTGGTTCATTCCCTAAACCGCCACAGTAGCTGGAGCTGTGGCAATCTGAAGCCAGGAGCCAGGAGCTTCCTCCAGGTCCCCCATGCAGGTACAGGGGTCCAAACACTTGGGCCATCTTCTTCTGCTCTCCTAGGTCATAGCAGAATGCTGAATAGAAAGTGGAGCAGTCGGGTCTTTCACTGGCACCCATATGGGATGCTGGCACTGCAGGCAGCAGCTTTACCCCCTACGCCACAGTGCCAGCCCCACTTCATGTTTTTAATTTAGCATGACATAATGTGTGTCTGGCAATCATAGATTAGGTGAAATATGTACTCTTTTCAGATTTCATGTTAAATCACATTTGAATTGACTTTCCCCCTTTCCCTGAGCTTTGTGTGAAATAAACTCAGTTAAAGATCAGCTAACGCTGAGGTGTGGGCCCAGATGGTCCAGGGGAGATCTTTCCAGTGCAGTTCTCTGCTAATCTGTCTACTTAGTCTTGTTACCTTGATGTTGCAATAAGTGAACAAGCAGGTGTCTGAAAAAAGGAGCAGCATTAAACAATAAAGTTTCCATTTCATGATGGTTCTAGATTTGCATAGATATTGTAAAGAAAATGCCAAGATTGCCCTTGCTGCCCCAGCCTGGCTTCCCCTTACCTGTCAGCATTGTCAGTGTCTTAGCAGACGGAGTACTCTCCACCCAATCATGTTCACGCCACCTCTTTTTCAAATTGGCTTTGTTTGAATTTGTTTTTACCTTTTGGAATATATACAAAATGAACAAATTTCATGTATTTATACAATTTCCCACCCTACCTTCACTCCCACTCAACCACCTCTGTCCTTTCTTATTTTTCTTTTAATTTTTACAATGACATTTCCTTTTCCTTTAGAATCACAAGTTTACCCCTTCCCTAAATACAGAATCCAAGAAGTGGTAAGTAGAAAACAAATAACCTCTTTATGACATCACTATGGGGATTGCATCACAGCCAGGTATTTTGGGGAAACACAAACCTTCAGAGCATTGTAATTAACAAATATTTTTTTCTGAGTTCTGTGAGCCATGATAGCAATGATAAAACATGAGTAGGGGGTTGTGTGAGACTCCAGTCTGTAGCCAAGTCAAACAGGGAGGTCAGTAAACCTTTTCTTTTTAAATTTAATTAATTTTAAGATTCACTATAGTTTGTAGATACAATTCTAAGAAAATAATGATATTCCCTTCTTCCCTCCCCTTTCTCTCTACCACCTGCTTTCTTCTTCCCTTCTTTTTTTTAATTTATTTATTTATTTTGATAGGCAGAGTTAGACAGTGAGAGAGAGAGACAGAGAGAAAGGTCTTCCTTCTGTTGGTTCACCCCCCAAATGGCTGCTACAGCCAGCATGCTGCACCGATCCAAGGCCAGGAGCCAGGTGCTTCTTCCTGGTCTCCCACTTGGGTGCAGGGCCCAAGCACTTGGGCCATCCTCCACTGACTTCTCAGGCCACAGCAGAGAGCTGGACTGGAAGAGGAGCAACCAGGACAGAATCTGGCGCCCAGACCGGGACTAGAACCCGGGGTGCTGGCAGAGGATTAGCATAGTGAGCCGTGGCGCTTGCCAAAAAATTTATTTATTTAATTGAGAGGCAGAGTTACAGACAGAGAGAGGGAGAGACAGAGAGAGAGAGAGAGAGAGAGAGAGAATCTTCCACCCTCTGGTTCATTCCCAAATGGCTGCAACAGCCAGAGCTAGGCCGATCTGAAGCCAGGAGCCAGGAGCTTCTTCTGGGTCTCCCACATAGATGCAGGGGCCCAAGCACTTGTGCCATCTTCTACTGCTTTCCCAGGCCATAGCAGACAGATGAATAGGAAGTGGAGCAGCTGGGACTCAAATTGGTATGCATATGGGATGCTGGTGCTGCAGGCAGAGGCTTAACCTACTATGCTACAGTGGTGGCCCCTATGTCTTTTTTTTTTTTTTTTTTAGTTTTTGAGATAACACATTTAAATTTACACTACAGTAAAAAGGCTTAATAATTCACCAAATAAGAAGTTTAGCAAGTAAAAAGCAAAAAGGGCCGGCGCCGTGGCTCAACAGGCTAATCCTCCGCCTTGCGGCGCCGGCACACCGGGTTCTAGTCCCGGTCGGGGCACCGATCCTGTCCCGGTTGCCCCTCTTCCAGGCCAGCTCTCTGCTGTGGCTAGGGAGTGCAGTGGAGGATGGCCCAAGTCCTTGGGTCCTGCACCCCATGGGAGACCAGGAGAAGCACCTGGCTCCTGCCATCGGAACAGCGCAGTGCGCCGGCCGCAGCGCGCCTACCGCGGCGGCCATTAGAGGGTGAACCAACGGCAAAAGGAAGACCTTTCTCTCTGTCTCTCTCACTGTCCACTCTGCCTGTCAAAAAAAAAAAAAAAAAAAAGCAAAAAGGTCTTAGTCTAAGTTTCTCTTTTTTTCATGATTTATCTAAGAGGTTTGTAAATTATGTTAATTTGTCAAAGAATCAAGTTTTGCTTTCATTGATTTGTGAAAATGTTTATTTTTTTGAAAAGCAGAGTGACAGAGACAAGTGGGCACACACACATGCGGGGGGCAGGGGAGACAGAGAGAAAAAAGATGTAATCCACCCATTGATTCATTCACCACATCAACACAGCAGCTTGGGCAGAATCAGACCAAACCAGGAGATTGTATATCCTTGTGCATCTCCCACACTGATGGCAGGGACTCAAGTACTTGGCTACGACATGCTGCTTGTGTGAGCTGCATCATACTATAAATAATATTATCATGTATTGACCTTGAATAAGTAACCATAACTGTGGCTAGAACCCAAGTACTCTGATATGGCAGGTGGGCATCCTGTAGGTTTCTTAACCAATAAAGCTCACCCCATATTTTGTTGCCTTAATATAAGTGTCATCAATATACAAAGTCCTTCTTTGTTTTCAGTAATAATGCTTGTCTCACGCATATATCACGGGGTGTTAGTGTGGCCACTCCCGCTGGGTTTTGCTCTATGATACAGATACATATGCCCTTTTCCATCTGTCATGTTGAACTCATTTATATATTTGAATCTGAAGTGCTTTTCTCTAGAGAGTGTATGGTTCAAATTAGCTTTTAAAGTTCATTCTGATGAGTTATGTCTTTTCACTGGAAAGCCAAAAATATGTATAATAAAATAGGATTCTACTTCTGAAATTTTACTGCTTGTTGTCTGATATGATTGTTGTTCCTCATTTCCACCATTTAATGCATTTCCTCCATTCAGTTGAATTATGCAGTGAAAAGTTTTGATTTTCTCTTCATTTTCTCCTCTGTATATACTTGAGATACTTTACTGGGGATCCTCGTCCTAATGAAATTAGTGTAGTAGGAGACAGAGCATTATGCATTGAGGGAAATTACTGTGCCAAGAAGACAAACCATGGTGAGGGTGGAATCTGGCCTGTTAGTGAATACAGCAGTGTGGATGATTCCTGAAATATATAGGGGCCAGTGCTTGTGGCATAGCAGGTAATGCTGCCTGGGATGTCAGCATCCCATATGGGCGTCAGTTCACATGCTGGCTGCCCCACTTCCAATCCAGCTCCCTGCTAATGCACCTGGAAAATTAGTGGAGGGTCTGCCTCTCCCACCCTCTCTCTGTAACTCTGCCTTCAAGTAAATAGAATAAATCTTTAAAAATCATTCAAAATATATTGAAACTGAGATTACATACAACATCCTAAATATAGCCCTTCAGTCTACTAAATAGAAACTACAATAGCATGCACAAATTCTGATCCTATGTGTCTTGGTCCAATACTTCTTGTTAGATCTAACATCTTCATACATGTGTGCACTACATGCCTGTTTATAATTATTTTTATGTATTTTCCTTTTAAATGTTATAGGAGTTAAAAGGTGGACTCATGGGTGTGTGATTGGGGTAGCACTTGGGACGTCCACATCCTACATAGGATTTCCTGGATTTATGTCTGGGTTCCAATCTCGATTTCAGCTTTCTCCTGATGTGCACTGTGGGAGACAGTCTCACAAGGACATGAAATGCAGCCTCCAGAATCCCATGTTGGAGTATGGGTGGGCATGGATGACAGGGGACTTTGTCATGGAATGGGAGCTGTTAACACAGCTGTTTAGAAGCTGAATACCAAAGGCACGGAGAGAAGTCTGAGTTCCATTGCTTCAAGCTTTTAGGGGGCAAAACTCCCAATCTACTTTTTGGAATATGTACCGCCGATGGAGAGAAGTACTAGACTAAGACCTGTCAGGGGGTGTGTTTGGGGAATTCTTAATTTGCCAGAGCATAGATGCATGCAGGCAGTTTATGATAGACCCTTTCCAGGCAATATTTAGGAACTGGGAAATATAGTGATATTTTCCACAGATCAGAGTGTGAGTTTTCAGCATGAGGGCAGATTTGCCTGAGCTAATATTTTATCTCTTCTCTTAAACAAGCCCTTGTTCCTCTCTCATGCAAGCTACTCTTCACAAAGGTGCCTTGCCCAAGCGCTCCTCTCCACCATTCCTCACTGTGAGAAGTAAACACTCGGATGCTTTCCAAAGATTGGTAGATTACATGCACCTGAAGTTTTCAGACAACCAGGCAGTAAGTGGCCAAACAGCTGGAGCAAATGATGGGAAGATTGCAACGCCGTTGTTCCTCAGCCAATGAGGAACTGGGGGAGGGATCTGCGTGCTAGGAAATAAATAGCTTGCTGTAAGCTGTTCCTGGTGTGCTGGCCACCAAGCATAAGGTCTTGCAATGTCCCTAGTGAGGTCCCACTTTTGCTGCTCTGCCTTAGTTTGAGTGGATGGGTGAGGCTGTGTCTCACACTAGACCAAGCTTTAGGAAGCATCTGTCAACAAACGGAGGCTATCCGTGGTGAGTATGCATGTTCTCAGAGAGACAAATATACATGGCTTTGCTTTCATTACCTGGCTGTGATTTCCTGGGCTACCCTGAGCTTCAAAGGCCCACAAGGATGAGAGAAGGGAGGCTCCTCTGTTTCTCTGCTGTGAGAACTGAGGAGATGCCTGTGAAAGAACGTTTTGCCTACGTGAGAGATGTGTTTGGAGATGGCTGCATGCCTCTACTCTGTGAGCTTCTCCTGAATTCAGGAAAATTGGCCCTGGTTGGCTCACTGAGTCATGTTGGTCACCATGGGGTTAGTGGTGACGGATTGAGCTCAAGTTGGGAGCTCTGTCTTCAGGTGGCTGCTCTCTCACCCTGGAGTTTTACTCCTTCTGCTTGACCCTATGATGTTGTTTTGTCTTCTGATGCTCTGTGTTTCCAAACTCCTTCTTCCTGTCCTGCAGTATACTCCTTCCCTTGCCTCACTTTTTTACCTCCTCTCCTCTCCAGCCCTCCTCCTCCTTCCTGTCTGCCTATCCATATCAAGGATTATGATTGTGAATGCCAGAATCCTGCCTTAATCTTGGTGTTTTTATTTCATGTGTGATCCTTGTATGAAAGTTAATTTTGTTTAATTACTGGATTGGGCCAAGAAGTGCCATACATTTGGTCAGGTATCATTCTTAGTGTTCCTTTGTGGGTATCCTGGCTGGGTTTAACATCTGAACAGCTGGACCTAGTAAACAAAATTGCCCTTCCTAATGAGGCTTGCATAGAGCAAATGGCTGACCATTCTGTGAGCAGAAAGGGACACCTCCTCCCTTAATGCCTTATAAAACTGATATTAGAATACTTCGGGTATTGTACTACAATTTTATGAGGGGCTCTCCTGGGTTTCCAGATTGGGACATTGACATCTTGGTTCCTGGTACCCTCCTTAAATGGCTCAAGAGTGTCAGTAGCTGTAAAATACATCTCTTTGCTTCCCTGCCAATACACAGAAATGGCAGATACATAGATGGATGAATGGTGGATAATAGGTATGCAGGTACACATATGTGGAGATTTCTGCATTCTATCGTTTCTACTTATATTGGCATTTCTGGGTAATACCTCTAGTGGTCAGCAGAAATCTTGAGGACCTGTGTAATGCTGAGGTGTCAGGTAGTGTGGTTTAGTAAAGACGAAAGAAGCAAAATTGCACTGTGAATGTACAAGCTTGTTGGGTAGATAAAGCAAACTTACTAAAGAAGACAATGAGCAAATCAAAGTGGAGCACAGAGAAATGCTTTGTCCTGAAGAGCAGAAGCGCAGTTGAAATTTGTGCATGTGTAATCAGCAAGTGAGGCAAGCTAGGTTTGTGGTAAAATTATCTGGAATTAGGATTGTGAAGGGGAGTGGAGAAAGGAGCATGGGTTTTCAACATTCGTCCCCAGAATCAAAGCAAGAAGCTAAATGGCAATGTCCTTAGACATCTTTAAATGGCATACACATGTTTGAGAAAGACAAAACCCCATTGTGGTTTGAAGGCTGTTGTTTCTCATAGAATTAGAGTATAAGACTGCTGTTCTCAGATTGTAGAACTACCAGGCTGATTTGGCATTTGTTTTTTTCTCTTAAATTTTATTTAAGGAATTCAAACTTCATGTATACAAATTTAGGAACATAGTGATTATTCCTACTATGCTTCCCTCCTTGCCCATACTCTCACCCTTCCTCCACCTCCTCCTCCCATTCCCATTATTTTTCACAAAGATCTATTTTCAGTTAACTTTATACTCATAAGATTAACCCTATACTAAGTAGAGAGTTCAACAGATAGTATGAAACACACATACACACACACACACAGAAACCAAACAATATTGTCCCTCAACAGTCCAGAAAAGAGCTGTTCAAAATTATTGCATCTCAAAGTGTCAATTTCACTACTATAGATTTGCTTTTAAGTACTATATTAGCTACCACAGATCAGAGAGAACATATGGTATCTGTCTTTTGGGGATGGCTTATCTCAGGAAGTGTAATGGTTTCTAGTTGTATCCATTATGTTGTAAATGACAGGATTTCTTTCTTTCTTTCTTTTTTTTTTTTTAACTGCAGTATAGCATTCCATAGTGTGTTTATATCATGATTTCTTTATCTAGACCTAGCTGATGGACAGCTGGGTTGATTCCATATCTTAGCTATTGTGAACTGCGATGCAATAAACATGAGGGTACAGATCATTCTCTCATATGCGATTTCATTGCCTTTGGGTAAATTCCCAGGAGTGGGATAACTGGGTCATATGGTTGCTCTATATTCAGATTTGTGAGATATCTCCATAGGCTGCACCAGTTTACATTCCCATCAATGGTGAATGAGGGTGCCTTTTCCCCACATCCTCATCAGCATTTGTTTGTTGATTTCTGTATGAAAGCCATTCTAACTGGGGTGAAGTGAAACCTCACTGTGGTTTTGATTTGCATTTCCCTGGTGGCTAGTGATCCTGAGCATTTATTCATGTGTCTGTTGGTCATTTGAATTTTCTCTCTTGAAAAATGTCTATATAGGTCTTTTTGCCTATTCCTAAACTGGATTGTTCATTTTGTTGTTGAGTTTCTTGAGCTCTTCATAGATTCTGGATGTTAACCCTTTATCAGTTGCATAGTTTGCAACTATTTTCTCCCACTTTATTGGTTGCCTCTTCACTTTGCTGTGTTGCTTTTGCAGTACAGAAGCTTCTCAGTTTAATGTAGTCCCATTTGTCAATTTTGGCTTTGATTGCCTGTGCATCTGGGGTCTTTTCCAAGAAGTCTTTCTCTATGTCAATGTCTTGTGTTGTTTCCCCAATGTTATCTAGTAATTTGATGTGATCAGGTCATAGATTTAGGTCTTTGATATATTTTGAGTGGATTTTTGTGTGAGGTGTAAGATAGGGGGCTTGTTTCACACTTCTGCATGTGGAGATTCAGTTTACCCAGCATCATTTGTTGAAAAGACTGTCCTTGTTCAGGGATTGATTTTAGCTCTTTTGTCAAAGATAATTTGGCTGTAGATGTGTGGATTGATTTCTGGAGTTTCTATTCTGTTCCATTGGTCTACACATCTGTTTTTGTGCCAGGCTGTTTTGATTATAAACATCCTGTAATATTTCTTCAGGTCTGGTATTATGATGCCTCCAGCTTTGTGGTTTTATTTTTTGTATAAGATTGCTTTAGCTATTTGGGGTCTTTGTGTTTCCATATGAATTTTAGCATTTTTTTTTTAATCTGAGAAAAATGTGATTGGTATTTTGACTGGGATTGAATTGAATCTGTCAACTGCTTTTGGTAGTATGGACATTTGGATGGTGTTGATTCTTCCAATCATGAACTTGGAAGATTTTTCCACTTTTTTGTATCATTTATTCTTTAATGTTTTGTAATTTTCATTGTAGACATTTGACATCCTTAGTTAAATTTATTCCAAGATATTTAACTTTTTTTGTAACTTTGTGAATGGGATTGATCTTGTAAGTTTCTCAGCTATGGCATTGTCTATGTGTACAAAGGCTATTGATTTTTGTATGTCATTTTATATCCTGTTACTTTACTAAACTCTTTTATGAGTCCCAGTAATCCTTTAGTGGAATTTTCTGGATCCTCTATATATAGAATCATGTAATCTGCAAATAGGGGCAGTTTGTTTGACTTTCTCCTTCCTAATTTTTATCCTTTTGATTTTTTTTTTCTTGTCTAATGGCTCTGGTTAAAATTTCCAGGACTATATTGAATAGCAATAGTGAGAATGGGCATCCTTGTCTGGTTCCACATGTTAGTGGGAAGGCTCCAATTTTCCCCCATTCAATAAGATGCTGCCTATGGGTTTATCATAGATGGCCTTGATTCAATTTCTTGGCTTGGTTATTGGTCTGCTTAGATTTTTCTGTCTATGGCTTAATTTTGGTAGGTTGTATGTGTCCAGGAATCTATTTCTTTCAATTTGTTGGCATGCAGCTCTTTCTAGTAATTAGTGATGATTCTCTTTATTTCTGAGATATCTGTTGTTACATTCTCTTTTTCATCTCTTATGTTACTGACTTGGTCTTCTCCCTTTTTTTAGGTTAATTGGGCCAATGGTGTATCAATTATTTTATTTTTTAAAAATACCAGCTCTTCATTTTGCTGATCTTTTAATTTTGCTGATCTTTTGTTGCAGTGGATTTGTTTCTGAGAGGAAGAGTGTGGTGGGGGCAAGAGGCATGGAGTCAACACACAGACCCCGGGAGTCAGGTGAAAGCAGGTCTGAGGCAAGTAGCCTGCAGACTCGTTTATTTCAGTTGCTACAGCTGCTTATATAGCCAAGGCAGCCAATCCAGTCAAGGGGCGGTCTATGCCCTAACCAATCACAGCCTGTTGCCAGGCAGTTTCCAAAGCCATCCAATCACAGCCTGTTGCCAGTCAGGCTCTGTTGTCATGTGGTTTCCTAAGCCATCCAATCATGGCCTGTTGCCAGGCAGTTTCTGTTGTCAGCGGCCATCTTGGCTTGACCTTCTCACTTTCTCATTCCACCACATTTCTCCCTTTCCATTTTTGAGCAACAGAAGGCATGATTCTTGGCCATACCATTGTTGACCCTGTTTCCATGTGGTCTCCATATGTGGCTATGCCTGTCTTAGGTTGTCCCCCAGGGGATCTTACCCGTCATTGACTAACCAGTATTCAAAACAGGAGACCACAGGAGTGCTTGTTTAGATGGGGGTAGGAATGAGGGACAGTGGTAATCAGGAATGGCATGACCACACATAGGCTGTGGGCCATTTGAGTGGCTGACCAGAGCTAGTGGGGTATAAAGCAGTAATGGATGGGGCTATGGGCAGTTTCTTGGGGTAGGATGATAGGGCAGGTGCATCTGCTAACAAGGCAGACTCTTAGTCTTGTTCAGTTGGTTCTGGTTGGCTGTCAGTTGCAGGCTTGATGTTTCTGGCTGGTACCCAAATGGGCTGTTGTGCATTCTCTGGAAAGACACAAGCGTATCCTTGACCCTTGGTTAGCAGAGGGTGTGGTCCCTTCCATTCTCCTGTCAGGGGGTCTTTCCACCTACCCATAGGGGCTGGGGCCTGGGATGGAAAGGATCCCCAGTGTTTATAAGCTGGGCTGATCCCTTGGGAATCAAAACTATGAAAATTGATAGTGAAAAGGACCTCAGTCAAAGCAAGCTGTGGGTCTGAGGGCATATGATTGTTTTTCTGTCTTTGTAAGAGATCTTTAATTGTCCTATGAGTTCTTTCAATGATTGCCTGTCCCTATGGGTTGTATAGTATACCTGTGGCAGACTGTATGTTCCATGATTTCAGGAAGGAATTAAATTCCTGTGATGTATATGCTGGCCCGTTATCAGTCTTTATGGTCCAGGGGACACCAAGGACCAGCATGGCTGATTTAATCGCCTTTATCATATTACCAGCCTTTTCTCCAGATTGGGCTGTTGCAAATACAGCCTTTGAATAAGTATCTACCACCACATGGACAAACTTAAGTTTACCAAAGGAGTTAATGTGAGTGGTGTCCACTTGCCAGAGCTTATTAGGAGCAAGGCCTCGCGAGTTCACTCCTGCTTGTTGCAGTGGGCCTAATGGGGTGAGGGGTGCACAATTCTTGCAAGAGTGCACTAGGTGTTTGCATTGGCTCATTGTTAGCTCCAGGAAAAGCAATTTTATGTTGCTTGCTGACATAAGAAATTTTGGTGTAAAATATGGGCTTGTTCTAGGTGTCCAATAGAAGCCATGTTGCAGGAGATAAGATGATCAACCTTTTTGTTGCCTTGGAAAATAAAGACAGGTAATCCAGTATGTGATCTTACATGTGAGATATACCGTGGGTGTTTTCTGTTCTCAGTTAGCTCTTTAAGTGTTGTGAAATTCTGGTGAATTGGCTTATTGGTCGGGTTAAAGATTGCAAAAGGGATCGTCTTTGCTACCTGTACTGAGTATTTGCTGTCCGAAAATATATTTACTGGCTGTCCTGGCTAAAGAGTAGAACCTTGATTATTGCCCTTATTTCTCCCAACCGTACTGATCCCCCATGGGGTTCTACATGGATCTTATCTTTTTCTGTTGAGGATTTGATTGCTATTCTTAACAGTGACTTGTTGGCATCCATAAATGCACATGGTACCATGGGTATAGGTTGATTAGCAGGGAAAGCATGTTTTGGATAGTCTATTTCTAAGGTTTGTAATGTCTGGAGTAGCCTGTCCACTGGCAGGTGATTGTCAACCTGTCCTGAGAAATTTATCATTAACGTTTGAAAGAGTGTGCTATTCTGCATCAATGTCGACAGTTCCAATTGTGATAGGGGTAGGACCACTATGTCTGGCTCTGTGTTAAATATCTTATTGGCATAATATCTTAATTTAAGTCCCATCATAAGGATGGCATCTACTTTGTTAACTATTTTATGACACTCGCTCCAGGCTATGTGCACCCAAAAAAGTGGTCAGTGTTGTTGCCAAATAACTCCTATGGGGGCCTTGCGGGTAGATATGGTTATGACAAATAGAGGCACCTGAGGGTCATATCTAAAGGTTTTTAAATTTGATAGCTGGATGTTGGATATTTTCTATAGTGGATTTGGCTGCTGGTGTCAATGTGATTTTTGAAGAAGGGCTGTTCCCCTTAGTTAATTGTATAGCGGTCTAAGTTCTGCAGGTGTTAGGGGAAGGAAGGGCTTCAGCCAACTGATTTGGCCACATAATTGCTGAAGTTCATTAAGTGAGTATTTATGCTTGACTTTTAGGCTTGGGCCCATTGGAGATATATGGGAGGAGATTTTATAACCCAAGAATTGAAAGGGAGGAAAATGTTGTACCTTTTCTGTGGCAATAGACAAACCCAGGAATTGTACATTTCTTACTGTCTCACTTAGGCCTTCAGAGTTGCTGCATTCTTGTGAGCAAGTAAGATATCATCCACATAATGTATAACTGAGCACTGATCTTTAATTGTGCTAGTCGCATGAGAAACGTATCTTTGGCAAATGGCAGGGCTATTTTTCATGCCTTATGGGATACTGTCCACTGAAATCTTTTTGTGGGAAGCTGGAAATTGGGCTCCCATACTGTAAAGGTAAAGTAGGCCTTATCCTGCTCCACAATGGGAATGGAAAAGAAGCAATCTTTGATATCAATGGTAACTATGTGGTATCCATTAGGAATGGCCCCTGGATGGGGAATGCCAGCCTGGAATGTTCCCATCTTTTTTATGATTTTGTTGATGGCTCTCAAATCCTGTAGTAGCCTATATTTTCCCTGTTTCTTTGGTATCACAAAAATGGGTGTGTTGTGAGGGCTAGTGGAGGGCTCTATGTGTCCCTTTTCCAATTGTTCCTGTACCAATTCTCTAAAGATGCCAAGTTTGGGTTGTAATATTGGCCACTGCTCTACCTAGATGTTTCCTGTTTTTTCCCATTCAATGGGGATTGGGCCTCCTTTTGTATGAGGTGAGCAGTGGCCCCTAGAATTGGGGGTGAGTCTTACTTGTAGGCTTTCCATTAAAGCTGTTGGCTTGTGGAAATTTGTGATCTGTAGTAAGGACCATTTGCATTTGTGAGAGCACATCTCTCACCAATAAGGTCGTGGAAACCTCAACAATTAGTGGAAAGATGGTTCCCGTATCTCCATTGTCATCTCGCCACGTTACAGGCGTGATGTCCTGATCAGCCAATTTTAATTCTCCAATGCCTTGGAGGTCGGGCCCAGGCACTGTCTTCCAATGTTGCATTTTTCTTGCATCCCTCACTTTTAAGACAGTGGCATCTGCCCTCATATCAATTAAACCCACAAAGGCAATGCCATCTAAGTATAGAGTCAATTTTGACCTCAGATTGAAGAGAGGCATCGACCAGTTAATGGTGGTGGGACTCCCTCTTACTTGCTGGGCTGAGGGCCACTCACTTGGTCTTGCAATCTTTTGCCCAATGAAAGCCTTTTTTATATCTGGGACACAGCCTTTTGGGCTTGTCCCATCTGTCAGTGTTTGGGCAGTTTCACCATAGGTGTCCTGCTTCCTGACATCCCCAACAAACTGGAGGGTCATTAGACTTCCTTGTGTTCAGTTTGTTAATGGCCACAGTTAGGGCCTGTGTGGGTGTATCAGCAGGGTTTACCTCCTTTGTGGCTACTATCCATTTAGAAATGTCTTCATTATGGACTGGGGCGATTGCTGCTTTTGCCTCTCTGGTAGCACCTTCCCAAACTAATTGTTTGACCAAATTGTCTTGATCAGGGCCAGGCGGTAATCTTTTCTCTACTGCCTCCAAGACTCTGGCAAGGACATCGGGGAACCATTCACCTGGGCATTGAACTAGGTTTCTAAAGAGCTGACTATAATTAGGAGGATTTATATTTTTTAAGGCTCTAAGTGCCAAATCTCTGACCTGATCAAAATAGGCAACTACTCCAATGCGGGCCTGTTCATGAGAATATATGTAGGTGCTGCGGCCTCTAAGCATATCAAAGGTTACTGCAATTCCATAGGCAGCACTATTCCTTGCCACAGTTTCATCCTCTTCCTCATAGGAGGTTTTCGACTGTAAGAACTGTGGTCTCGACAAAAATGCTTTGAGCAGTGTAACCCAGTCAAAATGAGTTTGAAGGTTCACTGCCCATTGCATGAGCACCTGTTCAAAGTAGGGAGAGTTGGGGCCTGACTCTTGAGAAGCCTTTTTTTAGAACAGTAAGGTCATTTATGGGCGTTGGAATCCAGGGCCTGAATTCTGCACCCACTCCAACATTAACAGCAAACGTGTGGCTAGGATGGGGTCTAGCAGCTGCCCTGTGAGCCTGGGGTGCCTGGGGACTGCCACAAATGTGGGGATCCTCACTGGGTGCGGATGGGATGACCTCACATGGGTTATTGCCTTGAGGTCATCTAAGTTCATCCCACAGGTATTTGGGGGGTGGCTAACTAGGCATTGCTGCATTGTCTGCTGTCATGTCATTTTCACCGTCAGCACTCTCTCTCTCCCTAAGTCATCAACTGTTATCTGTGAGATGGGGACCTGGAGTGTCAGGCTCTGATCACTCACAGATTCACTATGTTTGGTAATCTGCGCGGGATTCTGAGAGGGGGGTATCTTTCCCGTGTTTGAGCGCTTAAGAGCAAGCAGCATGCCACACCAACTCTAGCCAAAGGAAAGACGCACAGCACTGCTGTCATAACAATGCAAATTCCTAGCACCTCAGGTATTGATGGCATTATGCAGGGGGTTCCCTACATTAGATGGACAGACAGTGGTGTATCAGGTCATATGTATATCCTGTGCTTAGTGGGGGACTTCCTTGATTCATTAGGTCAAGGCCGTATGCCCACATGGTGTCTCCGGAGCGTCACCTCTCTTGAGTGAGGGTAGATGACTTGGTTCCGAATTCTGGGATGATCAGTCCCTTATGTGAATTCGCCGGGCGAACTGAAAGTAAAAGGAAACTGAGAAGCGGCGTACACTTCTGGGTGGTATGTGCCTAACCTGGGGTCACTTAGACCAAGGACAAGGACAAGGAAAGGGGCGTAGGAGGGGGTTCTGTGCTCACCCTCACAGAACTGAACAGCACACAAAACACTGAGGGGCCTACTTGCCGAAATCCAGTGGGGACCTTGCCAAGTCCGACACGCTGTCTCTCAGTCACGTTGGCACTCCAGATGCTGCTGTGGATTTGTCCTGAGAGGAAGAGCATAGTGGGGGCAAGAGGCACGGAGTCAACACACAGACCCCGGGAGTCAGGTGAAAGCAGGCCTGAGGCAAGCAGCCTGCAGACTCATTTATTTCAGTTGCTACAGCTGCTTATATAGCCAAGGCAGCCAATCCACTCAAGGGGCAGTCTATGCCCTGACCAATCACAGCCTGTTGCCAGGAAGTTTCCAAAGCCATCCAATCACAGCCTGTTGCCATTCAGGCCCTGTTGCCAGGCAGTCTCTGAAACCATCCAATCATGAGCTGTTGTCAGGCTCTGTTGTCATGTGGTTTCCGAAGCCATCCAATCACGGCCTGTTGCCAGGCAGTTTCTGTTGTCAGTGGCCATCTTGGCATGACCTCCTCACCTTCTCATTCCACCAACAATCTTTCAATTTTGTTTATTCTCTAATTATTTCTTTTGTCATACTAGTTTTGGATTTGGTTTGCTGTTTTTCTAGGTCCTTGAGCTGCATTGATAGCTCATGTATTTGGTGCCTTCTAATTTTTTGATGTAGGCACCAGTTACTATAAACTTTCCTGTTAACACTGCTTTTGCTGTATCTTATAAGTTCTGATATGATGCATTGTTTTCATTTGTTTCCAGACACTTTTTGCTTTCTCTTTGATTTCTTCTATGACTCACTGTTCAGTCAGGAGCACATTGTTCAGTCTTTATGTGTTTGCATATGTTCTAGAGATTCTTGAGTTGTGGATTTCTAGCTTCATTCCATTGTGGTCAGAGGAGATGCACAGTATGACTTCATCTTTTTGAATTTGCTGAAACTTGCTTTATAGCCTAGCATGTGGTCTATCTTAGAGAAAGTCCCATGCACTGCTGAGAATAACGTGTACTCTGTGACCGCAGGATGAAAAATTCTGTAGATATTGTTAGGTCTATAATGTCAGTGAACTCTGTTTCTTTGTCAATTTTCTGTCTGGTTAATTTGTCCATTGCTGGAAGTGGGGTATTAAAGTCTCCCATAACTATTGTATTGGAGTCTATATTTCCCATTAGATCCATTAACATTTTTTTTTTGACAGAGTGGACAGAGAGAGAGAGAGAGAGAGAAAGGTCTTCCTTTTTTTTTTTGCTGTTGGTTCACCCTCCAATGGCCGCCGTGGTAGGTGCGCTGCTGCTGGCACACCACGCTGATCCGATGGCAGGAGCCAGGTGCTTCTCCTGGTCTCCCATGGGGTGCAGGGCCCAAGCACCTGGGCCATCCTCCACTGCACTCCCTGGCCACAGCAGAGAGCTGGCCTGGAAGAGGGGCAACCGGGACAGGATTGGTGCCCCGACCGGGACTAGAATCTGGTGTGCCGGCGCTGCAAGGCAGAGGATTAGCCTATTGAGCTGCGGCGCTGGCCTAACATTTCTTTTAAATAATCAGATGCCTAGTAATTTGGTACATATGTTTATAACAGTTGAATTGATCCCTTAATCATTACATAGTGCCCTTCTGTCTTTTAACAGTTTTAGTGTTAAAGTCTATTTTGTCTGAAATTAGCATGGCTACACTAGCACTTTGTTGGTTTCTATTAGCATGGAATATCTTTTTTCCACCCTTTTACTTAATTTCTGGATGGTGGATCAAGTGTTCTGTGAGGAGACTATTGGTGGAGGGGTGCTTGGGAGTGGGAAAGGGCTTCCTCTTGCTGATTTCCCATACTGCTCGGTTCTGCACATTGAAATTCTTGACTGTATGAGTCACCTGAGCCCCCATCTCGTTTGGACATGATGTTCTTAGCTGCATGTGGGAAAATACCGGCACATGTGACCTCTCACCTGTCTGTATCTTTTACCTGGAGAGTTGAGGCCATTTACATTCAGCGTGCCTATTGATAAGTAACAACTTAGCTCTGACACTTTTCCATAAATATTATTGTTTGGATTTCCTTTGTACTTTTACTGGGAGATTTCTGCCTTCACCTTCTTTCATAGTGATGGCTATCTTTCTGTCTTTGTTTCACATTCTTAAGCATCTTTTGTAACACTGCAAAAGTGACAAATTCTTTCGATTTCTGTTTGTTATGGAAGGTCTATATTTCACCTTTATTCATAAATGAGCTTTGCATTGTACAGTATTCTGGGTTGACAGTTTTTTTTTTCCCTCAAGATTTGGAATATATTTTGCCATTCTCTTCTGATGAGAAGTTAGCTGTGAATCTAATTGGAGATCATCTGAAACAAATCTGATGTTTCTCTCATGTACATTTTAGAATCTTTGTTTTGCTGTGGAGAGTTGACTACAATGTCTCACAGTGAAGATCTTTTCTGGTCATGTCTATTAGGAGTTCTATGTGCTTCATGTACTCAGACATTCCTTTCTTTCTCCAAATTAGGGAAGTTTTCTGTAATTATTTCACTAAAAGGCCTTATATTCCATTCTCTCTTTCCATGTCTTCAGTAACTGCTAAGACTCATATTTTGGGTCATTTGATAGTATCCCATAAATCCCCAACACTGTCTCTGAGTTTTCTAATTTTTTTTCTTTATCTTTTGGTCTTACTGTAAAATTTCCAGTGATTTGTCTTCTAACTCAGATATTCTTTCTTCTTCCTCACTGAGTCTGTTGATATGGCTTTCCACTGCATTTTTTATTTGATCTATTGCATTCATTTTAATTTCTACTTTAAAATCTCAATTTAATGGGAAAAATTTCATTCATGTCATGTATGGAGTTCTTTAGTTTTACCTTTGGACTGTGCCTCCGTTGCTTAGTGAAGTGTCCACTCTTTTAGTGACTACCCAGGAATATGTGCTGGGTGTGGTCAGGGAGCTCTGTTGAGTGCTCCAGGGTGCAGGGCATATCCAAAGTGACACTCAAGTTGGGTGTTTTTTTTTTTTTTTATCAGAAGGGAGGCCTGATCAGCTTTGTTGGCATAGTCTCGCCCTTACCTCCTGTCCTCCAAGGTGACTAATGCCCGGGGCACTAGCCCCAGTGGGTGCAATATTCATTCATGCTGCTATAAGGACCATACAAAGGGTCTGTGCAGTCCTCAGTGTGAGCATGTACCCTGTAGCAATGACCAAGCTCCAGGCAATCATGGAGCCCTGAGGGTGGGGAGCCACCCACAGCAACTGCCTGGAGACTCGGCAAATACTCTGCACCTTCCCAAGTACAATGTTTCTACAGTCCCAGCACACAAGGCTCACACAGTCACAAGGCACTGAGGATCTACTCTTTCTTGTTAGTCCATCCATCCACAGAGAGGCAGAGATGCTCCCAGATCCAGCCACTTGTGGGTAGTTCATCCAGGAAGCCTAAGCCCCAGAGCCTGTAATGTGCTGGCAGGCTGGGGATACCTCACAGTCCTATATGGGCACCTGGCACCCTGTCGATCCTCCCAAATACAGACATCTCCTCTCTGCTGTTTGCTGGGCTTGGGTTTAGAGGCTAGCACAGCTATTACACATGTCCACAATGGCACCTGCCCTCTTTCAGCTAGTTATAGGACACTGTTATCAGGTGGTTGGGGAGAGAGAAATGTGTCCCCATTTTTACCCTCTTGGTTGACAGTTACTCTGTTCCTCACAGGGCTCCAAGCCAGAATCAAGCCACACTCTCCCTGCAGCTTTATTGCCTGTGGCTTGAGCTGCTGTGATCTGATCTCACCTCACTTTACAAAAAATGGTCTTGAGGCTCTCGGCTACTGTGGTCCAATATTGTGTCCATGTTCATGCAGCACATCCACACTCTCCATGTAGGTACACAGCATCTCTTTAGCTTGCATGGAGTTTCCACTTCAGTTTTCTCCCTAACTCTTCCCTGAGATTGCACTCTCTCCACATTTTAAAAAACGATCTTCCCCTAGACTAAAGCAATAAGCTCTCTCCCTGTTCCACCACCTTGGAATCCTCTGGTTTAAGATTTCTTTGGCTACTCAGGGTCTCACGATTCCATATGAATTTTAGGGTCATTTTTTCTAGATCCAAGAATGTCTTTGGTATCTTGATTGGGATAGCATTGAGTCTAAAAATGGCTTTGGGTAGCATGGATACTTTCGTGTTAATTCTTCTAATCCATGAACAAGGAAGTTTCTTTTTACTTTTTAAAAATCTTTATCTCTTTGGTATTTTTCATTGTAGCCATTTCACATCATTGTTTAAATATATTTTCAGAAAGCTAAATTGTGTATAGGTATTGTGAATGAAACTGATCTTACACGTTCTTTCTCAGCCAAGGCATTGTTTGTGTATAGAAAGGCTACTGATTTTTTGTGTGTTAATTTTATATCCTGCAACTTTGCCAAACTCTTATGAGTTCCAATAATCTCATAGTGGAGTCTTGGTTCCCCTATGTACAGGATCATATCATCTGCAATAATTTGACTCCCTCCTTTCCCATTTGTACCTCTTTGGTTTCTTTTTCTTATCTAATGGCTCTGGATAAACTTCCCAGAAGTATGTTGAATAGTAATGTTGAGAGTGGGCATCCTTGTCTGGTTCTGGAACTTAGTGGAAATCCTTCCAGCATTTCTTCATTCAATATGATGCTGGGCCTGGCGCTGTGGCTCACTTGGTTAATCCTCTGCCTGCGGTGCTGGCATCCCATATGGGTGCTGGTTTCTAGTCCCAGTTGCTCCTCTTCCAGTCCAGTTCTCTGCTGTAGCCCATGAGGGCAGTGGAGGATGGCCCAAGTGCTTGGGCCCCTGCACCCGCATGGGAGACCAGGAGGAGGCACCTGGCTCCTGGCTTCAGATCGCGCTGGCTGTAGTAGCCATTTGGGGGTGAACCAGCGGAGGGAGGACCTTTCTCTCTGTCTCTCTCTCTCTGTAACTCTGCCTGTCAAATAAATAAATAAAAAATCTTAAAAAAACTATGCTGGCTATGGGTTTGTCATATATTGCCTTCATTGTGTTGATGTTTGTTTCTTCTATACTCAATTCACTTAAGGTTATCAGGAAAGGATGATGTATTTTATTAAATGCTTACTCTGCATCTATTGAGATAATCATATGTTTTTTTAATCCAGTTTGCTAATATGATGCATCACATTTATTGATTTGTATATGTTGAACTGTCCCTGCATCCCAGGACTAAATTCCTCTTGGTTTGCATGGGTGATCTTCTTGTTGTATTGTTGGATTTGATTAGAAGTTTGTTGAGGGTTTTTGCATCAAAGTTCATCAGGGATATTGCTCTATAATTCTCTATGTCCATGTTCTGGTTTTGGAATTAAGGTGATGTAGCTTTAATCCCAGAAGGTTTGGGGGGATTCCCTCCCTTTCAGTTGTTTTGAATACTCTGAGAAGAACTGGAATTAGCTCTTTAAAAGTTTGGTAGCATGCAGCAAGTGAAACCATCTTGTCTTAGGTTTTTCTTTGTTGTGAAGGTCTTTATTACTGATTCAATGTCCATCTTGGGTATTGGTCTATTTAGTTTTCCTATGTCTTCAGGCCTCGATTTGGGTAAATCATATGTGTCCCAAAATCTATCCATTTCTTCTAGAATTTCCGGTTTGTTGGCAGATAGTTGTTTGTATTAATTCCTGGTGATTTGTTTTTATTTCTATTCTAGAGAGCATTCCATACACTGATGAATAGAATGTGTATTATGCAGCTGTGGGATGAAATGTTCTGTGGATATCAATTACATCCACTTGGTCTTTAGTGTAGATTAGTTGTGTTGTTTCATTGATTTTGTTTCTTTGCCTAGTTGATCTGTCCACTCATGAAAGTGGGGCATTGACATCCCCTATTATCGTAGTGAAACACATGTCTCCCATGATCCATTATAGATGCATTATAGATCCATTAACACTTGTTTTAAATAGCCAAGTGTCCTAGCATTGGGGGCATATACATTTACCATAAGTCACATCTTCCTATTGAATCAATCCCTTAATCATTACATAACACCCTTCTTTGTCTCTGGTCCAGGACTTGGGCTCCTGCCATCTGTATGGGAGACAAGGAAAGAATTCTTAGCTCCTGTCTTCAGCCTGGTCCAGTCCTGGCTGAAGCAACCATTTGAGCAGTGAATCAGGGAATGGAAGACCTCTCCTCTACCTCCTCTTCTCTGTCAATCTGTCTTTCAAATAAAATATTTTTTAAAAAGTTTACTAAAATATCTTGGACTGAGTTGTCGCATAGAATGGCTGGGAAGTAATGTATACACATTCAGGAATTTAGTATCATTTAGTTACCGTGAAGGTGTTCAGAAATTGTTGATGTCACTGTGCACTGGTCAGGTCTGAGTATCAGGTGTTTTTTTTTTTTTTTTTTGACAGGCAGAGTGGACAGTGAGAGAGAGACACAGAGAGAAAGGTCTTCCTTTACCGTTGGTTCACCCTCCAATGGCCGCCGCGGTAGGCGCACTGCGGCCGGCGCACTGCGCTGTTCCGATGGCAGGAGCCAGGTGCTTCTCCTGGTCTCTCATGGGGTGCAGGGCCCAAGCACTTGGGCCATCCTCCACTGCACTCCCTGGCCACAGCAGAGAGCTGGCCTGGAAGAGGGGCAACCGGGACAGGATCGGTGCCCCGGCCGGGACTAGAACCCGGTGTGCCGGCGCCGCAAGGCAGAGGATTAGCCTAGTGAGCCGCGGCACCGGCCAGTATCAGGTGGTTTTAGGTCCTAATTGCAACTTCTTAAATGTGGGAGGTTTGACATCAGAAAAATACTCATTTTTTATTTACACTAATAAGGAGATAATATATGCAGCAATGCTTTAGTTCATCATGCAAATGAGAGCTATCACATCTCTGCAGTGTTAGGAATTCATCATTTTCATTGACTCAATGCTACTTAGTCTGAACCAGTACTGGCTCATGAACTCTGTTACAGGTCCAGAATAAGATAAACAACAAAGCTGAGTAGACCTTGGAAAATAGCAATTTGATTAAAAACTGTTTTTGAGCAAGTGTGGACCAGTGCAGTGTCAGTGAACTCAAGTGAGTTGCACATGTACAGGCTGGATGATCGTGAGCAGTCACATCAATTATTTAATGATGAGTCAATTGAAACCCCAAAACATAAGAAACCTGAAAAATATATATTTTATTAGCAATTCATTTCTACTAGCTAATTTAAATGCTTGTCAAGCCTTTAAAAATTCATAGCAAAGTAAGCTTCACTGGACTTTTTTTAAAAAAGAGACATATTTTCTGAACGTGACAGTTGCAACTCAAATGGCAATGGGAGTGATTCCAAAGATACAGCTTAAAAGAATTGTACTTGTTTTTATATGAGTATGATGCCACATATGCTGGATATGTGAGGTTTTGTGCTGTCTGATAGTTAAAGTCTAAACCACAGGGTGATAGTTGTACAAACAAAGCAAACAACAAAGCTACTTACATTCATAAATATAAGTTTATGAATTTATAAATATAAATTTGTTATATTTCAAAACAAAAATGGGATAAAAAGGGTGAAATAAAGAATAAACATGTGTTTAATATGCTATTTATAACTAGTACTTTGAGGATCATTTTTAAAATTATGCTGTAATTTGCTAAGATTAACAAATCACATACAAGCGACATTACATAAATGAAATTTTGAATCAAAGATACTTCCAATTGTTGTGATGAATGTAAAGCAAAAAATGCAGTTCTGCACAACTTTGAATGGCACCACAGGCTGATGTATTGAGACACTGGCTAACTGATGAAAGACTGACGTGCTGAACAAATAAAACTAGCAAAATGTGTGTCATTTCAAAATGATGTAATTAACATGTACCCTCTTTCAGTGCATATGCATCAATTTGAACTGATGGTGATATAACGTGTTTTAAAAATATTTATCTGAAAGTTGGGGGAGGGGGAAGGAGAGGAGGAGGCAGGAGAGTAAGTGAGGCACACTCTGGGGCCAAAGCCAGGAGTTGGGAATGCTGTCCAGATCTTTCACCTGGGTGGCAAGAATCCAATTACTTGAGCCATCATTGCTAACTCCCTAGATCTGCATTAGCAGGAAGCTGGAAGCTGGATTGGGGGCTTGAGTCTGGAACTAAACCCAGGCCTCTGTTACTGGACTTGGGCATCTTAACTACCAGGTCACATGCCTGTCCCAACTTTTATTTCCTTTTATTGTCTTGGCCAAGACCTCCAGTACAGTATATATTGATGGTCAGAGCAAAAATGTTGTCTGAAATGATAAAGAATAATTACTCAATTATTCACCATTAAACGTTATTATCAGCTTTAGATATTTCACAGATATTTTTCATTAGATGAAAAGGTCCCCTTCTATTTCTAGGTATTGCTTGTCTATGTCTTCAAAGAAAATGAGGTTTTCATTCTGAGTCTCACAAATATAATTTTTACAAAAGGGATGTGAAGTGGGAAGCAGGAGTTTAGCATGGCAGTTAAGATGCCGGAGGCCCACACTAAGTTCCTGGGTTTGATACTGGGTTATGACTCCAGCTTTCCACCAATGCAGACCCCAGGAAGGTGTGGTGATGGTTAAGTAACGGGGTTCCACCCATGCACACATGGAAGACTTGGATTGAGTTTTGGACTAGAATCCAGCCCAGCCCTTGTAATTGTGGGCATTCAGAGAGTGAACCAGCAGGTGGCAGCTGTGTCTCACAAATGTAAAAGAATGAGTCCTTCCATGTTTGATTTAGAACACTGTTAAGTTATGCACTGTGTGCTTAAATTTATTCACCTTTCAGAATGTTTGTTTCACTAGCACTGATAATTTTATCCCATAAACGCTGATTAACAGATATAGATGGCAAATTTTGGCTACACTTATAATATTTTCTTTTTGACAGGCAGAGTTAGACAGAGAGAGACAGAGAGAAAGGTCTTCCTTTTCCGCTAGTTCACCCCCCAAATGGCTGCTACGGCCGGTGTGCTGCGCCGATCCGAAGCCAGGAACCAGGTGCTTCCTCCTGGTCTCCCATGCGGGTGCAGGGCCCAAGCACTTGGGCCATCCTCCACTGCCCTCCCGGGCCACAGCAGAGAGCTGGCCTGGAAGAGGAGCAACCGAGACTAGTACCTGGCACCCCAACCGGGACTAGAACCCAGGGTGCTGGCACCGCAGGTGGAGGATTAGCCAAGTGAGCCACGGTGCCAGCCTTACAGTCAGATTTACTTATATATGCTAACTCAACAACATGATCATCCAGATTTTACTAGTAAAATTTGAAATTACTAAACAAAATCAATTTTCAGGGCTTTGGGAATTGGTGGAAATCTATACCAAATCTAGAAAGTCGAAGTCTCTGTCCTGTGAATGTTTTACTTCTATCTTCCCTACCTGTTTCTTTTTAGGCAAAAGATTGATTTATAAAGAGTTACAAAGACAAAGGGAGAGAAGTGAGAGAGAGGTCTTAAATCCACTGGTTCAGTCTCCAGATGGCTGCAACAGGCAGTACTGGGCCAGGTCAAAGCCAGGAGCCAAGAGTCTCATCCAGGTTTCCCACATAGACTATTTCTGCTACTTTTCCAGGCTACTAGTAGGGAGATGGATTGGAAGTGGAGTAGCTGGGATATGAACAGCTTCGCTTCTCACATAGGATGCTGGCATAACAGAGCAGCTTTTCCTGCTATACCTTTCATTTACAAAGATTTTGGGAAATTTTGAATTTAGCAATGTAATTTATTTACTTTTCCTTCAGTCTACCAAGACAGATTTATTTCTCATTTTAAAGATTTATTTTATTTATTTGAAAGAGTTACAGAGAGAGGCAGAGACAGAGAGGTCTTCCATCCACTGGTTCATTCCCCAGGTGGCCACAATGGCCGGAGCTATGCCGATCTGAAATCAGGAGCCAGGAGCATCTTCTGGGTCTCCCACGTGGGTGCATGGGCCCAAGGACTTGGGCCATCTTCTTCTGCTATCCCAGGCCATAGCAGAGAGCTGGATCGGAAGAGGAGCAGCTGGGACTAGAACCAGCACCTATGTGGGATGCCAGCACTTCAGGTCAGGGCTTTAACCACTGCGCCACAGCACTGGCCTACAGGTTTATTTCTTATTCACATTATATATCTATTCTAAGTTCATTGGGGAAGGCACATTCTGTACATTGTAATTGGCCAAAGACAAGGCTACATCTTACACAAGGGCAATTACTATCCAAAAGGAAGAGTGATCACGCCAGCAAAGAAATGCTCATCTTGCAAATGACTCATCACTTCTGTTCACAATATAATAAAACTAATCTCATGGCCCCATTCAATCACAGATGGTCAGAAAGTTTGCAGAAAAAAGGAGAACCAGAAATATTTTGCCAAGCAGTAGTAATAACAAACGCAACTACTTGTGCATCTTGATATAAAATAGCAGAACTTGCATTTCTTATTATATTAGCTTTAGGCATTATTTATTGATTCTTCATTTATAGGCAATTCAATTCTTTATTAAAAACGTTTATTTTGCTGCTAGTTTTAAAATGGTACATTGTTTTATAACTTTGATCATTCTATATTGCCATACATACTAAGAAGTACAGTGATAGTGTAAATTGCATAAATTTTTGAATACCCAGAAAGAGTGGGAAACAGTATTTCTAGAACACCTGTTCTTGTCCCCAGTCAACCTCAGTGGTAAAAAAGTGGTATGCTGGATCTAGCCTGAACCAGCTCCTGAGAGCTGGTTGTTAAGTTTTTGGGAATCTGTTGAGGCAGCTGTTAAACACATCTATTACTAAAAATTAAATTATACAAGTGAATATTTTTAAAATAAAAAATAACTCTGGTCAATCATTTTGTAAAGATTTTTATTTATTTGAAAGAGTCAGAGAAAGAAATAGAGATTGATTTTTCCATTCACTGGTTCATTACCTAAATGGTTGCAACTGCCAGGGCTGGGTCAGTTTGAGGCCAGGAACCTGCACAGGGGCTCAAGGACTTGGGCCATCTTCTGCTTTCCCAGGGAACTAGATTGGAAGCAGAGAAGACAGGACTTAACCAGTGCCCACATGGGACACTGGTGCTGCAGGCAGTGGTTTAACCCATCACACCACAATGCTGGCCCCAGTCAACTATTTTGAAGGGTATTTTTGAGCCAGGATAGAAGCAGGACTCAAAAAACCAAGTCCTCCTGACATCACCAGAGCCATCTCCTAGGCGGGCAGTTCCACCTGGCTCCAAACCAATCAAGAGCAAGGAGTCTTCACAACGTAACTAGAAAATACTCCGTGTTGCCCAATTAGGGTCTTCCCCAACCCTTGCCCATGCCAAGAACAGCCCAAAGACTGATACATGATGTTCCTACGGAGGCAGTAGTATCCAACACCATTATTTTGAGTATGTTGTATACAAGAGAACAAATTGTGCCTGCATGAAACACAGTGTGAGCAGGATGAGCCAGAATGCTGGTTTGGGTGTAGAACAAAGTGCCCTGTGCCAAGGAGGAACCAACACTCCTCTGCAAAGGTTAAAACCCCTACCCAGTTCCCTCATAGAACCAGCTAGTTGTAACCTCTTCCTGCCATGCTGTCTCCCTGTGGTCAGGATAAGCCCCCCAGGAAGCACATTTGGTTCTTGTTAAATCTCATTTGCAAGTTAGCTGAAGAACCACGGATAGGTATTGATACTGAGTTGGCAGGGAGTCAGGAGCAAAAGCGCTGGAAGATTCTCCACAGTTTCTCTCTAGCCCTGCACTTGAATCCACCCAGCTGCATGCTAGCTTAGCACAGTCACTTTCTCATGAGGCACAGACGTGTCCTCTAGCACCAAGACGATGCAACGACCAACGTGTGTGTACTGAACCCTGGCCCAACTCCATTCTATTTGTATTCTCAATAAGGACACCCTCCCTGCCCATCGATTGGACTTAGACTCATCCCTGCAGCCACACTCTCTCCCCTCAAGGGAGCTTGTGTTCTCGCCCTCCGGCCCTCTCCGGGCGAGCATCTTGAAGGGCCGTTGGGAACCACGTCCGAATGAAGACTCGGCTCAACGGCCCCAGCCGCCCTCCGTGTCTGGAGAACGCCACGGCGCGGGCGCCCTTGGTGTCTGTGATGTCATCAGTGATGCCGGTGTCGGCATTTGGGACGTCCACGAACCGCACCGGCGTCTTCGGCCTCTGTGACGTCCCACGAAGTAGTCGGTACCCGCGAGGCGGTCCGCGGCCGTCCGGCGCGCCCCTGCGGTGGTTGGTGCGCCCAGGGGCGCCGCGCCGGGCTCTCGTCCATCTGGGCGGCGTCTGGCTGGCAGCGCAGCAGACTCTTCCTCAGGCAAATGGTTTTTCTCCTTAGACTCCGCCTCGCCAGAGCAGCGCCCGTGGCGAGTGGCGGTCGGGCTGAGGGTGCTGAGGCAGCAGAGCGGGGCTCAGGGGCCGGAGGTTGTGCCTTGGGCCGGGCTCGCGCCCCGCGGAGGCACCGCGCTTCTCCCTCGGGGACGCCCGCCGCGGGTGTGCGTGGCTCCCTCTGCCGATCCCTGCTGCGGGGCTTCGCGCCCTGAGAAGTTCGGAAGGCCCCTCACAGTGGGGTGGCGGGAAGTGATCTTAGGAGGGGAAGGTGACTACTCAGCAGCCGTGTCAGTGCAGGTGGCCCCGTGTGCCTCTCACCTCTGAATTTCAGGGCTGCGTTTGCTAGGCCTTTCCCTCCCTGGACCAAGTAAGGTTGCACCATTCTCTTGCTGTTCAGTTGAAGTGACCCACATCTCTGCCTTCTTGCCTTTCACCCTAGATAAACCTTGCCCTTACCTGTCTGAAGCGGCTTTCCCGTTTGTGTTAAAAGCCATTTCTTGTAAAATCCAGCGGTTTCTTCTCCACAAGTTGTTCATTTTGTTTTTCATTGGCTCACTCCATTCTGTGTGTTCTTGTGGCCAGCAAGCTGAGTCTGTACTGGTGTTTTTCACCAAATTTGGAAAAGGTCATTATTCCAATGTTTTACTGCTTCCCCTTCTCCTTTGTGTGGGACTCCAGTCGCACTAACAGTAGACTACTTTTAAGTAAGAAACCACTCCTACTCTGTTAGTTTTTCAGTGCCTTTCTGCACTTCAGCTTGCAGATACTTTCGCGTGTCTCCAAGTTCATCAACCCATTCTGCAACGTCTGATTTGTTAGTGCCCATCTGATGAATGTTTAACTTCATGTTATAAATCGCATATCTAGGATTAGCTTTTTTTCCTTCTAAAAGTTTTCAGAATCCTGTGACCTTGATATGACTCTGCTATGTCCCATAGGGATAATGGCAATATGGTATGGATAATGGTATGTTAAGGGCGCATTTTAGTTTCAGTCTGAAGAAAAGCTAAAAACAGAATTAGGGATCTGCATTGTGGCTTGCAAGTGAAGCTTTTGCCTGTGACACTGGCAGCTCACATGGGGCCTGATTTGAGTCCTGGCTGCTCCAGTTTGGATCCAGCTACCTGCTGATGCACTGGGAACACAGTGGAAGATTGTGCTTGGTTCCCTGGACCTAGGTGGCAGACCTAGATATGAAGGTGCTGGCTCCTAGCTTCAGGCTTGCCCAGCGCTGTTGTTGTGGCCATTTGGGGAGTGAACCAGTAGATGGAAGATAACTCTCTCTCTCTTCTCCCTCTCTTTAACTGCCTTTTTTTTTTTAAAATTTCTTTATTTGAAAGTCAGAATTACACAGAGAGAGGCCTTCCATCCAATGGTTCACTCCCCAAATGGCCGCAACGGCCGGAACTGTGTCGATCCAAAGCGAGGAGCCAGGAGCTTCTTCCAGGTCTCCCATGCAAAAGCAGGAGCCCAAGCAATTGGGCCATCTTCTACTGTTTTCTCAGGCCATAGCTGAGAGCTGGATAGGAAGTAGAGTAGCTGGGACTAGAACCGGTGCCCATATGGGATGCCAGTGCTTCAGGCCAGCACATTAACCCACTGTGCCACAGCACTGGCCCCTAACTCTGCCTTTCAAATAAATCTTTTATTTAAAAAAATTAAAAATATATTCTTCACTGTTGTCTGTGCCCTTTCCCCTCTCTGCGTCCCTGTATTATTTTCCCCATACACAAATTGGTCTTTGAGGGATTTCTTAGTTAAATTTTGTTTGCTGCTTACTAGGAATGTTTCCATCTCTACTTTGTGATTTCCCCAGAGTTGATTTTGAAATTCATCATATTCACAGAAATTGATAATTTTTCCATCATTAAAAAAGCTTTTTTTAAATATACATGAAAGGCAGGGACACACACACACACACACACACATGAACACATACACACACATCTACTGATTCACTCCCCAGATGCTAGCAACTGCTAGGGTTGGCCTGACTGGAGCTAGGAGCCCAGCATCTCATCCAGGTCTCCCACATGGGTAGCAAGGGCCCAAGTACCTAAGCCATCATTACCTGCTTCCCAAGATGCAGTTAACAGAAAGCTGGACAGAAGCAGAGTTGCTGGCCCTCAAATTAACACTCAGATATGGGCTGTGGGTATCCCATGTAGCAACTTAATCTGCTGCATCATAGTGCCTCTTCCTTTCTATCATTTTTAATCAGACATCCATCTATTTCCCTCTTCATTTTCATGAAATGCTAAATGTCCTTTAGATAAACAACTGAACATTATTTCATATGGAGAACAAATGGTATAGAAAAGCAAGATTTGTAGCCAAATTGATCAGTTTTGGAATTCCAACTTTAAATCTTTCTTTAAAAATTTTTACTTGTTTATTTTTAAAGATTTATTATTTGAAAGAGTTAAATAGAGAAGGAGAGGCAGAGAGAGAGAGCCAGCAGATCCCTCCATCTGCCTGTTCACTACCCAATTGGCTACAATGGCCAGAGCTGCACTGATCCAGAGCCAGGAGCTTCTTCAGGGTCCCTCACACGGGTGCAGGGGCCCAAAGAGTTGGGCCATCTTCTGCCTTCCCAGCAGCTGGGACTGGAACTGGCGCCCTCATGGGATGCCGGCACTGCAGGTGGCAGTCTAACCCTCTATGCCACAGCACCAGCCCCTGGAATTCCAGCTTTAAATCTTAACAGCTTTGTGACACTTAGCTAGTTTTTAATTCCTTAGTGCAGTTTACACACACGTACAATGGGAATAATTGTGTGTATTAATGGTATAGCTTAAAGACAATAGTGCCTTAACTATTTTGTTTATTTGGATTAAATAATTTCTTGATGTAAATTAGATACTTTCTTAACTCATTTTGCTTTTCATGCTCATTTTGCTTAAGTAATTATAACCAAAAATATAATTGTAGCTCCCAGAAGTTGTTTGATATACTCTGAGAAAACTGGTAAAACATTAGAGAAATAATAATAAATATAGTGCATGAATTTCATTAGAATAACTTTATTTTTATTGATCAAATTCTGTGACTCTCTTATGCTTTATTCACAGGGAGGACTTAAATTTTTCATCTGTAACTTGCAAGCTAAGTCCAAAAAGAAATGAAGCCATCAAAGTACCTGCAATCTACAAGTGCTGCCTTGGCAAATGGTCCAGAATTGATGTATAAGAAAGGGCTGCTTAAGGCATCATTGTCGCATAAACTGAAAGAAAAACGTAGTGGAAAACTAGTACATGATAAAATGGAGCCAATGGTCTTAAGATCTCCACCAACAGGAGAATCCCTTTTACGATATGCTTTGCCCATTCAGACGAGTAAGACCCAGGAGTTAACAGGGAAAGACCAAAAGATCAAGATGATCACCAAACGTCTGGAGATGGTAAGACAGTTACTGGTCCCTGTGCTAGGGGATCTCCATGACTACTCCCAGGTTTATTGATTTTTGTAGGAGGATGCATAAGACTCAACATAGAGTAAATACTGGTGATTCAGATTTTTAACTGCTGACACGTGAAGGGAAATCTGGAAGAAACCAGCTCTGAGCTCGCAAGAGCCTTCTACCTTTGGAGTCCCATATGTTTAAATTCTCTTGCAACAAAGTATGATAATACAAGTGTAATATCTACTAGGGAAAATCGTTAGAAACAGCGTCTGCCTAGCATGAGCCAAAATTCCAGATATCTGTAAGGAAAGCAGATTTTGAGAACAAACCACAGTGTACAAATAGGTCAGGAATAGTGAGCTGCAAATCTCAGTGCATGGTGGGAACACTTCCAAAATCCAGCTTCTCAGATGCCAGACTAGGGCCTCCCTTGGAAGTCAAACTTTTAAAGATACACCTTTCTTCATTTCATGCCTATTAACTCTTATCCACTTAAAAAACTTTAGTTCTTAGTGTTGGAAAAAGTACCCTTCCTTTGTGTTTATCATTGCACAATGACCCAGAATTGAATTGTAAACACACCAGTTATCAAAGAAGAGTAGTGAAGAACATGAAATATTTTGTTAAACTGCTTTTTTTTATTTAGTAAATATAAATTTCCAAAGTACAGTTTATGGATTACAATGGCTCCCCCCCCCCCCATAATTTCCCTCCCACTCGCATCCCTCCCGTCTCCCGCTCCCTCTCCCATTCCATTCACATCAAGATTCATTTTCAATTATCTTTATATACAGAAGATCGATTTAGTATATATTAAGCAAAGATTTCATCACTTTGCACCCACACAGAAACACAAAGTGTAAAATACTGTTTCAGTACTAGTTATAGCATTACTTCACATTGGACAACACATTAAGAACAGATCCCATGTGAGAAGTAAGTACACAGTGACTCCTGTTGTTGACTTAACAATTTGACACTCTTGTTTATGGTGTCAGTAATCTCCCTAGGCTCTAGTCATGAGTTGCCAAGGCTATGGAAGCCTTTTGAGTTCGCCAACTTCAATCTTATTAAGACAGGGTCATAGTCAAAGTGGAAGTTCTCTCCTCCCTTCAGAGAAAGGTACCTCCTTCTTTGATGGCCCCATTCTTTCCACTGGGATCTCACTTGCAGAGATATTTCATTTAGGTCTTCTTTTTTTTTTTTCCCCAGAGTGTCTTGGCTTTCCATGCCTACAATACTCTCATGGGCTCTTCAGCCAGATCTGAATGCTTTAAGGGCTGATTCTGAGGCCAGAGTGCTGTTTAGGACATCTGCCATTCTATGAGTCTGCTGTGTATCCCGCTTCTCATGATGGATCGTTCTCTCCCTTTTTGATTCTATCAGTTAGTATTAGCAGACACTAGTCTTGTTTGTGTGATCCCTTTGACTCTTAGACCTATCAGTGTGATCAATTGTGAACTGAAATTGATCACTTGGACTAGTGAGATGGCATTAGTACATGCCACCTTGATGGGATTGTATTGGAATCCCCTGGCATGTTTCTAACTCCACCATTTGGGGGCAAGTCCGATTGAGCATGTCCCAAATTGTACATCTCCTCCCTCTCTTAATTTGCTTGAGGTTTGAGGGGTGAGCTCAAAAAATTTCTTGAAAAGGCATTACTTCAGGTATTCATATTTCTATTTTCCTTACTCTCTTCAGAGGAGAAAATCAAGGCAGTCAGACATTGAGGAAAATTTACCTAATCCATTAACTATTCTGGGTAGATTCTTTGCTTTTTAGATACCTATCAACATAGAAATGGTACAGTCATGAAGAATATCTCTGTTGATAGGGTTTAGGGCCAAGCACTGTTTTGGCTTCTTAATGATGAAATAATGAGGTATGGGATGGAAAATTTAAGTTTATGGCTTAAATAGGAGTAAGTCTTAATGCTAGGAGAGTTCTGGAATAATAGATACAAACCTTTTATGTTTAATGACACTAATATAAATTATGAAAGTGTTTAATTTGCTTTGATTTTTTTTCACAGCTTGTTTCTACTTTGGAAGAAACTTTTGGATTAGACATTCAAGGAGGAGAAAAACCAAATGTGGAACCTGAACAGGAAGAGGTAACTATCTGTGAGAATATGTAACCCCAACATAGAGATACTAATGCTGAAAAGGGTTAGTCTTTTAGGCTCCATAAATTTTCTGAGAATAAATTCTCCATCTGTGAAAATGATGCTCTTAGGAAACTTGAAAGTAATATATTGATTTTTTAAAAATCTTGTAGTTACCTTAAAAGTTACTAATGAACAGCAGTATCTTGAGACTACTTGTAATGAAAATGCCTATCCTGTTTAATTTTAAGTGACTGGGATGTTGGCCTGAGATGTGTGTTCTGTGTCACTTTAAAGATATTTTCTTGGGCCAGTGCTGTGGCATAGTGGGCTAAGGCTCCACCTGCAGCACTGGAATTCTGCATTTAGGATTTAGATTTAGGAGCATAGCGATACTTCCCACTTTATACTCCCTCCACTCACACTCTCACTCTCCCGCCTTCCTTTATTATTCTTTTTAATTTTTACAATGATCTACTTTCAGTTTAATTTATAATCATAAGATTAACCCTACACTAAGTAAATAACAACTAGAAGGAAAAAAGTGTTTCCTCAATACTAGAGACAAGGGCTATAAACAATCTCAAAATGTCCATTTCACTAATAAATTTATTTTTTGTACTCTATTACCACAGATCAGGAAAGACATATGGTTACTGTCTTTTTGAGACTGACTTATTTCATTGAATGTGATGGTTTATAGTTGCATCCATTTTTTGTTGTGAATGGCAAGATTTCATTATTTTGTATAGCTGAGTAGTAGTCCATAGTGCATATACCACATTTTCTATACCCAGCCATTTGTTGATGGGCATCTGGGTTGATTTCATCTATTAGCTTTTGTGAATTGAGCTGCAATAAACTTAGGGGTACATATAATTCTCTCATATGCTGATTTCATTTCCTCTGGGTAAATTCCCAGGAGTATGATTGCTGGGTCTTATGGTATATCCATTTTAAGCTTTATGAGGTAGCTCCATATTGTCTTCCACAATATCTGTACTAGTTGGCATTCCCAACAAGAGTGGATTAGGGTACTTTATTCTCCACATCCTTGCCAGCTTCTTTTGACTTATTCTAACTGGGGTGAGGCAAAACCTTATTGTGTTTTTTTTTTCCAAAGATTTATTTATTTGTTTGAAAGGCAGAAATAAAGAGAGGCAGAGGCAGAGAGAGAGAGAGAGAGAGAGAGAGCGAGAGGTCTTCCATCCACTAGTTCACTCCCCAGATGGCTGCAACAGCCGGAGCTGCGTCGATCTGAAGCCAGGAGCTTCTTCTGGGTCTCCCACATGGGTGCAGGGGCCCAAGGACTTTGGCCATCTTCTACTGCTTTCCAAGGCCATAGCAGAGAGCTGAATTGGAAGAGGAGCAGCCAGGACTAGAACCGGTGCTCATATGGGATGATGGCGCCACAGGCGGAGGATTAACTCTTCCTCAACCCATTCCATCTGCCAGGCTAGCTGGCTGTCAGCAACTCTCAATTTTCATCATTCTTTCAGATTTCAGACTGGATATACTGAGCTAAAGACCTTTCCTTCCACTGTTTCCTCTTTAGGTGGGAAATGGCTTCGTTACCTGTCCATCTATAAAGTGCCTACTCTTTTGTGGACTTAACTCACAGGTCTTCCTTGTGTTATCTTCTTTTTGGTATTCTTAAGGAAAGCATAAAAATTCTTTATATTTTTTTCTTATTGTGATATTAACACTGAAGTGAAGACTGCTCCTGTATTTTTATATCCTAATCTTAAGTAGCATTTTTTGAACCCCTTCTAAGGGTCTTTCTGGTAGTGCTCCCCAGCTTATTGGCCTGGTTGGGATATGTGACTACCCTTATGAGTAAATAAGGCCAATAAGTTTATTGTTGTTATTACTTACTGTATATTCCTATCCTCAATAAAATTGAGGTCATGTTGGTAAGGGAAAAAAGAAAAATCAATATAGAGTAGGTGACTAGTAGCCAATATTGTAATATATTCTACTTATAACACTCCTGTTGTCATGATTCTTGATGATTTCAATACACATATAAAAGCTTTCTTTCCTTCAGTGATCTTCTCTTCCATCAATTTCTCTCACTAAATGACTAAGGTGACATCTCCTAGTCCTTGCTGCTAACAATAATTGTTCTATAATTCAAATTTTAATATCTATCATTGGCCACTACTTCCTCTCCTTCCCTTCAAAGTCTGTGTATTAATTTATACCAAAAAGCCTTTGATTTTACTGGGATCTGCATTCCATTCATTCCACTGCCTTTTTAATGTCCCAACTTCTCTTCATGTCCTTACTTACCCAGTTTAAAATTTGTGGTCCACCTTTTTTTTTAACATTTATTTTTTTGAGAGGTAGAGTCACAGAGAGAGGGAGAAACAAAGATCTTCCGTCTACTGGTTCACCCCCCAAATGGTTGCAATGGCTGGAGCTGGGCTGATCTGAAGCTAGGAGCCAGGAGCTTCCTCAAGGTGTCCCTTGCAGGTTCAAGGGCCCAAGTACTTGAGCCATCTTTCACCACTTTTCCAGGCCATAGCAGAGAGCTAGATCAGAAGAGGAGCAGCCTGAGATAGACTGATGCTCAAATGGAATCCCGGCACCGCAGGTGGAGGTTTAGCCTACTATTCCACAGCGCCACCTGCTGTGATCCACTCTTATCACTTCCTTATACATTTTCTTTTCTTCTGCTTTATTGATTTCATTTGGTTAAACTTCAAGCCTGATCAAATCAGTCTGTTTTTGGTACTTGAATGTGGGTCAATCCTACTAATGTCGTGTATTGGTGATTTAGTAAATCTAGTTCATTCATTTTCCCTCTCTCCTGGATTATTATTTCAGTTTTCCCTCTTCTATGTAATTGTAGGTCTTTACCATGACAAATACGTGCATGTTTAAAATGCAATGTTTAGGGAGCACCCCCTTCATGGAGAACCACTCTGAGAATCCTAACTATATCAGCATCTATGATTTGTTTTTCATAAGTCAATTCTCTGTTTGCAAACCACTGTTCTGTTAGAAGATATTTAGTAATTGTGACATTTAACCTGTAGCTATTTATTCCCGTAAGTATTTATATTTCCCATTAGACAAGATTGAGAAGCTGTGTATAGCTCTTGGCAAGTATGCTTACAGTCAGAATCAAAGTTCACATTTTCTTTTTCTGTTTTTAAAGATTTTATGTATTTGAGATGTGGAGTTACAGACATAGAGAAGGAGAGACAGAGAAGAGTCTTCCACCCACTGGTTCACACCCCAAATGGCTCCAGTGGCCAGGAGCTCTAAAGCCAGGAGCTCCTTCTGGGTCTCCCACACAGTTGCTGGGGCCCAAGCACTTGGTCCATCTTCTGCCTTCTCAAACCATTAGTAGGGAGCTCAATTGGAAGAGGAGCAGCTGGGGCATGAACTGGCACCACAGGCAGAGGCTTAGCCCACTATGACACAGTGCTGGCCCCCAAAGTTCACATTTTCTAACAGAGGTATTTATAGTACATACACTCAGTGGTGACACTTTCTGGGACTTCAGAACTGTGATGTTTGATTGTCTGCAGCTGTGTAGAGGGGTATGCGAGTAGAGATACCACTGGGTGTATGTCATTAATTGGCCACCCTTGAGAATGTACTTTCTTCCCTTTTTCTGAGAGCATTTGCTAGTATGGCATTTCAAGCATAGTTTTCCTGTCCTGCATATTTGAGGGAACTAAATTATACATAAAACCCCAAATATTTTTCAAAAGTAGTTTAATATGTTAAAAATTGACCAATATGAATATGAATTCTGAAATAAAAGTAAATTGATATTTTGTTAAGGTTGGAGAAGATATCAAATCATTCTTGATGCGTTGTTCACATTTGGCAGCTCAGCTGGAAGCAGCAGTTAAACAGGAACATAATGTATGTATTCTTTTAAACCACCATACATAAAATTTTAAAACTTGAGTATGATATCCTGTCTATGATATTAGCTTAAGGTTCAGTGTTTGATGGAGTTATAAACGTTGGAAAGCAGTGTTTTTTCTTCTTACTTATAGACATTCAGCTCTGTAGATTTTAAGTATAGCATTGATTAGATCATTTGTGTTTTCAAAGAGATTGTTTATATTTTGTTTTGGATTTTATAAGTAAATTTGTATTACAAAAGTAATGAGAGGAATTCAAAAGGTTCATGGAAATGCATTTTACAAAAAATATTATGGATTCTCTGTTTTTGTCTATGATTTTCAATGCCATTTATACATTTTTTAGTTCATGAATATTTTGATAGCTTCTCTATTTATTGTAAGCAATGTGGTAAAACAAATTCAGAGTATTTTTGTAGGACAACTTAGGGTTGCTGGATCTTAGTGTATTAAGCAAAGTTTGTGGGAGGGCATTGTTTTGGACCGAGTTCCTGTGGTAGTCCCCAGCAGACCAGGATAAACCAGAATGTAGCCACTCATGAGAGGCACCATGTAATAAACTGAACTGCAAAACAGGGCAGTTTAAAAGAAACGCAAATATGACTATCTAAAAATTATGAAACGTACTAAAAAATGAAAATGTATTAAAGGACAGCAAACATCACAGCCAGTCTCACATATGGTAGGGCTATTGGAATTATTAGACTAGGAATTTAAAAACAACTATGATCAAAGTGTTTAAATGAGTCAAGTAGACAGCATGCAAAGAAAGAGGGACTATGTAAGAACCCCTTAGAAGAGATTCTAGAAAGAGCCAAAAACAAATGCTAGAGAGTAAGACACTGAAGCAGAAATGAAAAATGCCTTTAATGGACTGGAAACCCAATAAAGAATCTCTGAGCTTTGATGATACCTCAGAAATCTCCAAAATGGAAAAGAAAGAAGAAAGACTATAAAGTATACCAAAACTAGAATATCCAAAAGCTTTGAGAAGTTTCAAATGGTGTATCCCATACCTTATGAAAATACCATAAGGAGAAGAAATATAAGAGAGTACAAAAAATGTTTGAAACAATAAAAACTGAGAACTTCCTTAAATTAATGTCAGATAACAAATCAGATTCAGGAAGCTCAGAAGGCCAAGAAACATAAATGCTAAATTAGAACTCTTCACCTGAGTACATCAATTTCAAATTATGGAATATAAAAGATAAAGTAGTTGTGAAAGCTACTACACTCCTAGGCTTTTGTGATTTTAGAGAATTTTAGAACTCTAGCTAAAACAAATGGTTGAATTGACATACTGTTATGTCCCACGAGGTTCAAAGACAGGAAGTGAGATCTGGAGGACTTCAGAATCTCACTTCATGGTGGAGTGAATGATGTTACACAAAATAACGTGCCTCAATGGACACCACTTTCCAAATCCTTATATACCTGAAAACAGTTTTCTTCATGAATTCTAATTTGTCTTGACATATGTTCTGGAGAGTCTCAGCCTTTTTTGCTTAGATTTGTACTTTTTTTTAAACATTTATTTATTTGAAAGTCGCAGTTACACAGAGAGAAGGAGAGGCAGAGGGACGGGGTGGGGGAGGGGGAGAGAGGTCTTCCATCCAGTGGTTCACTCCCTAAACCAGAGCTGTGCTGATCTGAAGCCAGGAGATTCCTCTGGGTCTCCCATGTGGGTAAAGGGGCCCATGGACTTGGGCCATCTTCTACTGCTTTCCCAGGCCATAGCAGAGAGCTGGATCAGAAGTAGAGCAGCTGGGACTTGAACCAGCGCCCATATGGGATGCCGGAACTACACACAGCAGCTTTACCTGCTACGCTACAGTGCTGGCCCCAGATCTGTACTTTTTAAATTTCATTTAGTGATCCTCAAACTTCAGTGTCAAAGCAGTTACCTGGAGGGCTAGATCATTGCTGGCCCTACTCCTAGAGTTTCTGATTCATTACTGTACTTCCTGCTATCTGAAAAGAAATGTGATGCTCTTCTGGGAGGAATTTAAATTTTATTCCTTATTTGTATTAAGAAAACAGATGAAATAACTTATGTGAATTGTTGTGGGTCCTAATAATATGGATATATTTCAGGGTACAAAGTTATTTTATTCCAGAAGAAGTTGTCTAGAAGAAGTTAATAAAAAACATCAAGTATAAATGTATAATTTTGAACTGTAGATTTATAAAGTTATATTTTAACAAGTAGTACATTTCTGTTGAAAATTGTAAAATACCTGAACTAAATATTATACATTGTGAGGAATTTTGTCTTTAAATATATTAATTTAGACTTTATTTTCCAGATTTTGGAATCTCTTTCTAAGGTATGTTCAATATATTGCAGTTTGAACATTTTGAAACTTAATAGAGGAACACATGTACATAAATAATCTTTTAAGTTTTAAACATTTGAGAAGCAAAGTAGAGGTAGAGTGAGAGCGAAAGAGAGAGATAGACGTACAGATAGAACTTCCATCTACTGGTTTACTCTTCAAAAGCCCTTTACAGTTGGGGCCAGGATGGACTGAAGCCCGAAGTCAGGAACTCAATCCAGGTGTCCCCCTTGGAGAGGACAATGACGCTGTTTCTTGAGCCACACCACTACCTCACAGTACCTGCGTTGGCAGGAGATCAGGAGTCAGGAGCTGGAGCTGGGAATTGAACCCAAGTTTTCTGATGTGAGAGGCAATCATCCTAACTGCCCTAGGTGTCTAAGCTTTGAGGAAATTAAAGAACCCCCAAATTTATCACTATATATATATTTTAAAATGTTCACTTTTATGTCAGTTTGATCTTATTATGAACCCTAAGAGATGTTTGGATCAGGACTGATATTTGATAGATGAAGAGTGACAGATACAAATACATGTAAACACACACACATAAATACTGCAAAAATGACCTTGTCATTAATTGCTTCTTTTTCATTCTATTTTTTTTTTAATTAAGTGGTTTCATGGACAAGTCAGTCAGGTGGATGAGGTAAGTATTATCTGTTAATTGTTAAATAACATCTAAGCTCATTTGAAAACCAATTTGAAGTAGGTATAAATTAAAACATTTTTTAACAGACATTGGTTATAAAGTAATCTTTTTTTAAAATATTTATTTATTTATTTGAAAGTCAGAGTTACACAGAGGAGAGGCAGAGAGAGAGAGGTCTTCCATCTGATGGTTTACTCCCCAGTTGACTGCAATGGCTGGAACTGCACTGATCTGGAGCCAGGAGCTTCTTCTGGGTCTCCCACATGAGTGCTTCCACTGCTTTCCCAAGGCATCCCAGAGAGCTGGATCGGAAGTGGAGCAGCCAGGTCTTGAACCGGCACCCATATGGGATGCTGACGCTTCAGGCCAGGGCGTTAACCCACTGTGCCACAGCGCCAGCCCCCATAAAGTAACCTTTTGATTTAGGTAGAAGAGTAAATGTGTAGAATATTTCTCAATACACTCTATTCCTGCAGATATGTGGTATGCCCCAAGTTTGACACATTCTTTGTCCTAAAATTGAATAATTGAAAATTGAACTTTTTAAGAGTGATAACAGAATTTATCACTTTTAAAGTTTCTGCTGTAATTAAAGAAGTCATGTATGATATTTGCGTAGATAAGTAGTATATATTATCTTTACATTTAATGTAATGTTTTAATGATGTTCTTTTATACTTTTGATTTTAGGTACTTTACCACCATTTTAAGAACTACTGGCCTTTGTCCTCAGGGGCTTTTAGTTCTGTTTTGATAAGACTTTATATGTGCTGTTCATAGAATAATACATAGATTTGGTGATTTACAGAATAATTCTAATTTTCCCTTGGCTGTGCTTGTGGTTTATTCCAATTCAACACTCTAGAGACTCTTTACAGAAAAGAGGCTCGTTTGGGATTTAAAATGAAAGAGCACATATAGAAACGGTACCTATCTCTTAGCAATTTCTCGTTATTTTATGTCTGAACCAAGAGCAAAAGACTCTGATACACTTATCTTTGATGTTGGAAAGTGCTTCTTCTTTCACTATGGTGTGTCGATCACCATCTTCTCACAGAAGCGGAGTTGGGGTGGAATCCGCTATTGCTCTATCCTCTTGAAAAATTCCTTGCAATTTGGGAAATTCAGCTTATTTTCTACTTCCTCGCTGTCATCTACTAACCTCTTTTTATTGTTTAATTTATGGGTTTGTCTTGGTCTCTTCTGTTTACACTCAGTTCTGTCGCTGTACATCGTCTGTCCAAGACTCATTTCTCAGTTCCTTGACGTATCTAGTGCCCTCTTTTATGCGTGGCCTCTACCTTCAGTCACAGTAGAACCTTGTCACTAACCAAACTGATTTATTTTAAAACTAACTAATTCAGGCAACTTACCATTAAAAAAAACCTTGAGTTTATTAATTTGAAATGAAGAGACAAGAAGTAGAAGCGGGCGCGGGGAGTTATTGATGTCCTATTTGCTGGTTCACTTCCCAGATACCTGTAGTATCAGGGCTTTGTCAGGCCAAAACCAGGAGACTCAATCTCGAGCTGGGTCTCCCATGTGCTGGCAGGGATCAAACTTTTTTTCCAAAATTTATTAAATGAGGGCAACAAATTTCATATATATTCCCTTGTTAAAAAAAGGTTTTTCATTTGAGAGCTAAAGACAGAGGAGAGATGGAGAGAGAGGTCTTCCATCCACTGATTCACTCCCCAAATGGCTGCACCAGCTGGAGTAGAGCTGATCTGAAGCTAGGAGCCAGGAGCTTCATCCTGGTCTCCCATGCGGGCACCAGGGGCCCAAGGATTTAGGCCATCTTCCACTGCTTTCCTAGGCCAGAGCAGAGAGCTGGATCAGAAGAGGATCATCTGGGATACAAACCTGTGCCTGTATGGGATGCCAGCACTGCAAGTGGAGGCTTAGCCTACTATGCAACAGCGCTGGTCCCTCATATATACGCTTTTAAGAACATAATGATATTTCCCACCATTCCCTCCCTTGTTCCAACCCTCTTTCCTCCTTTCTTATTCTTCTTTTAATTTTTGCAATGATATACTTTTTTAAAATTATTTTTTAGACAGGCAGAGTGGACAGTAAGAGAGAGAGAGACAGAGAGAAAGGTCTTCCTTTTGCCGTTGGTTCACCCTCCAATGGCTGCCACGGCTGGCGCGCTGCAGCCGGTACACCGCGCTGATCCGAAGGCAGGAGCCAGGTGCTTATCCTGGTCTCCCATGGGTTGCAGGGCCCAAGCACCTGGGCCATCCTCCACTGCACTCCCTGACCACAGCAGAGAGCTGGCCTGGAAGAGAGGCAACTGGAACAGAATCTGGCGCCCTGACCGGGACTAGAACCTGGTGTGCCAGCGCCGCTAGGCAGAGGATTAGCCTATTGAGCCGCAGTGCCTGCGCAATGATATACTTTTAATTTACTTGATATTTACAAGCGTAATTCTCTACTAAATAATGAATTCAATAAGTTGTAAGTAGAAAAACCACTGTTCCTCAGGAATATGGATAAGGTCTATAAAAATCAACTCTCTTGGGCCACAACTGCTGCTCTCTAGGGAGCACATTGGCAGAACTATGGAATCAGGAGCAGAGCTTGGACTCAAACCCAGGTACTCCAATATGGGATGCAGACACCCAAGTGTTGTCTTAACCACTGTGCCAAGAATTCTCCCCAGGCAACTAATTCTTGAACTATAGTTTTGTGTCTTGTATCACCTAATGACAAGGCTGGGTCTGAGAAATGTGTCATTAGGTGACTTTTAGAGTGTATTTTTGAAAAACTAAGATGCCTGCAACATCACTAGATGATCTAATCTTATTGGCCAGTTACTGTATATTCAGTCATTGGCTGAAACATTATGTGGCATACTACCAATATTACTTTTAATACTACTCCGGCCATTCCTTGACTTCAAGACCCCTCTTGCGTTCTTTTTAGTTGTCTTTGTAATCGGCTTGCAGACTATTTTCTTACTGTGAATTTGATTTCCTGATCTTCATCTCTTTCTCTTTACATTGCACCCAACAGAAATAAGCTAACGAAACAGACCTCTGGGTCTGTAGGTCAGCTATGAAACACAGCTGTAGAAAATGACACAAAAGGTGATATGCAGTTTCTCCCAAATAGATCCTGGCAATTCCGTTGCACATCTGGAAGGAGGGTCAACCCCTGTCAGCCACTGTTTCAAACCTACTTCCTCTCCTTCACTTCTGTCTTCATATTCAGCCAGTCCCTTGTAATTCTCTAAATACAAGCTGTTGATGGATACTCCTTCAATTCCTGCTACCAGTGAAAATGTCTATTCATTTCTTCCCATTATCCTGTTGAAATGGAGATACTACTCTTCCTCAGTTGTGTTTTGGATTCCATCTTCCTTCTCAAGAACTTTAAAGTCTCTCTTGAATATTCAACATTCTCCATTTCTGTGTCCTTTTAAGTTTTAAAATATGCTCATCAATCTCATTTGATGTCACATTCCCCTCCAGTTACAGGCAGATTTCTCTATCCTTTACTAACCAATTTAAAAAAATTATTTTGTTATTTATTTAAAGCATAAAGAGGACCAGGGAGAAGGGAGAAACATATTCTATTTTTCTGGTCCATTCCCCAAATTCCCACAGTAGCAGGGCTGTGCAAGGCTGAAGACGGACCTGGGCCAAGCTGAAGCTCAGAGCCAGGATCTCCATTGAGATCCCCTATGTGGGTATCAGGGGCACTTGGGATCTACCATCACCTGCTGCCTCCCAGAGTATACATTAGTAGGAATGTGGAATTGGAAGTGGAGCTTGGACTCGAACCCAAGGACTCTGATACAAGATACGGGCATCTCCAATTGCTGTCTTAACCATTGTTTTAACTACCCACTCCCTAAAATTATTTTTCATACAAATTTATTCATATAGAGAAATAGTCATTAGACTATTGCTAGGGAATAAAGAAAAGAAACAGGATTCTATAAGTGAATGGAGAGAACAACATTATAGATGGTCTTTGAATAATGAAACCAGTTTACTTTCTTTCCCTCTGTGTGTTTAGTTATTGACACCAGTGAAGAGATTAATTTGGGTGTTGTCTCTTGGTAAGAGCCAACTAGGGATATCAAGTAATGCCACTTTGATTGCTTATATATATTCTTATAAAACAGCAATTTCATTGTGGATTATGAGGTATATTCTCAGAGCCAAATTTATTAATTTACTATGTACTGTGTTGGTTCCCAAGCATTCACCTATGCAAATTGGATTATGTGTCTGTAACAATAAAAAAAACCCTCCATACAGATCCCAGTAATTTGTATGCTTTTAAACTTGACATTTTTCTTTATCTCAGCCACAGTTAATATTACCGATCACATTCTTGTTTAATTTCTTTTGAAAGGCATAAGGACAGGCAGAAATCTTTTACCAGAATGACTCCCCAAATGACCACAATATCCAGGGCTGGCCCATGCTGAAACCAGGATCCCCAAAGTCTATCTGGATCTTCCACGTATTTGGCAGGGATTCAAGTATTTGAGCTACTACCTGCTGCCTCCAAGGCATGCATTAACAGGAAGATGAAGAAAATCAGAGCCAGGGCTCTCACCCAAGCACTCCAGGATGAGAAATAGGTATCCCAAATATCACCCTAACTGCTGGCCCACATATGTGCCACATTTCATAATTTTTGAAGCCCTATTCCTTTGATTTCTGCAAATTGTGTTCTTCTGGCTCTTATATCTTTGGTCTCCTTTTCTTTTTTTTTTGTTTTTAAAGATCTTATTTAATGAATGCAGATTTCATAGGTACTACCTTAGGAATATAATGGTTCTTTCCCTCATACCTGCCCTCCCACCTCCACTCTCATCCAACCTCCTAATTACTGTCCCATCCCATTCTTCATTAAGATTCATGTTTAGTTTAACTTTATATACAAAGGACCAGCTCTATGCTAAGCAAAGATTTCAAGTTTGCACCCCCCCCCACACACACAATGTATAAAGTACAGTTTGAGAACAAGTTTTGCGGTGAATTCTCATAGTACAACTCATTAAGGACAGAGATCCTCCTTGGAGAGTAAGTGCACAGTGACTTCTGTTAAATTAACAATTAACACTCTTATGTATGATGTCAGTGATCACCTGAGGCTCTTGCCATGAGCTGTCTAGGCCAAGAAAGCCTTTTGTCACCACACACTCCGTCAGTATTTGGACAAGACCATAAGCAAATTGGAAGATCTCTCCTCCCTTCAGAGAAAAGTACATCTTTCTTTGATGGCCCATTCTTTCCACTGGGGTCTCATTCACAGAGATCCTTCATGTAGGATATTTTTTTTTGCCACAGTGTCTTGACTTTCCAAGCCTGAAATGCTTTCATGGGCTTTTCAGCCAGACCAGGAAGTCTTAAGGGTTGATTCTGAAGTCAGAGTGTTACTGAAAGCAATTGTCATTCTAAAAGTCTGCTGTGTGTACTGCTTCCCGTGTTGGACATTCCTTCCTTTTAAAATTCCTTTGGGTAAATTCCCAGGAGTGGGATGGCTGGATCATATGGTAGGTCTATATTCAGATTTTTAAGGTATCTTCATACTGTCTTCATAGTGGCTTTACCAGTTTACATTTCCACCAACAGTGGATTAGGGTACCTTTTCCTCCACATCCTCTCCAGCATTTGTTGTTTGTTGATTTTTGTTTTTACCTCACTCCATTCTAACTGGAGTGAGGTAAAATCTCATTGTGGTTTTGATTTGCATTTTCCTGATAGCTAATGATTCTGAACATTTTTTCATCTGTCTATTGGCCATTTGGATTTCCTCTTTTGAAAAATGTCTGTTTAAGTCCTTTGCCCATCTCTTAACCGGGTTTTTTGTAATACTGTTGTGGAGATTCTTAATACCAATGGTGTTAGGTAGAACAAAAAAAATAGTAAAAAGAATAAAATAGTAAGCTGCTCCTCAGCAGTCAGGACAAGAGCTGATCAAGTCATTGCTTCTCAAAGTGTCAGGTTCACTTCTACAGTTTTCCTTTTAGGTGCTCAGTTAGTTGTCACAGAATGGGGAGAACATGATATTTGTCCCTTTCAGACTGGCTTATTTCACTCAGCATGTGTTTTTCAGATTCCTCCATTTTGTTTCATTTTTTTTTACTGCTGTGTAGTATTCCATAAAGTACATATCCATAATTTCCTTCTCCAGTCTTCTGTTGATGGGCATTTAGGTTGATTCCAGGTCTTAGCTATTGTGAATTGAGCTGCAATAAACATTAAGGTGCAGATATTGCTTTTATTTGCTAATTCAATTTCATTGGGTAAATTCTGAGGAGTGGCATGGCTGGGTCGTGTGGTAGGGCTATATTCAGGTTTCTGAGGAATCTCCAGACTGTCTTCCATAGTGGCTTCACCGTTTGCATTCCCACCAGCAATGGATTAATGTGCCTATTCCCCCACATCTTTGCCAGCATCTTTGTTAGCTGATTTTTGTATGTAAGCCATTCTAATCAGGGTGAGGTGAAACCTCATTGTACTTTTGATTTGCATTTCCCTGATGGCTAGTGATCCTGAACATTTTTTCATGTGTCTGTTAGCCATTTGGATTTTGTCTTTTTAAAAAATGTCTATTTAGGTCCTTTGCCCATCTATTTTTTTTTTTTTTAAAGGCAGCCCTCAGCTCACACAGGGAGGTCTCACTTACTGCCTCCAGGCTTTCCAAAAATGAGGTAGGGACCTCTGTCCCACTGACAACCATCCTGTGGCCAGCCAAGGGCCTCAGCATGAAGATTTCAAGGTCAAATTCTTTTTATTTTGTTTTGTTTTGTTTATTTTTTTAAAGACAGAGTTAGAGGTAGAGACAGAGAGAGAGAGAGGTCTTCCATCTGCTGATTCACTCACCAGATGGCTGCAACAGCGAGAACTGTGCCAATCCGGAGCCAGGAGCTTCCTCCCAGTCTCCCATGTGGGTACAGGGCCCAAAGACTTGGATCATCTTGTACTCTTTCCCAGGCCATAGCAGAGAGCTGGATTAGAAGAGGATCAGCCAGGACTAGAATTGATGCCTATATGGGATGCCAGCGCTTCAGGCCAGGGTTTTAACCCACTGCACTACAGTGCCAACCCGTGGCCCACCTCTTAAGTGGGTTGTTTGCTTTGTTGTGGAGTTTCTTGTTCTCTTTGTAGATTCTGGTTATTAATCCTTTATCAGTTGCATAATTTGAAAGTATTTTCTCCAATTCTGTCAGTTGCCTCTTCACTTTCCTGTTTCCTTTGCAGTACAGAAACTTCTCAGTTTGATGTAATCCCATTTGTTTTTTGTTTTTTTTTTTTTTAGTGGGAGGTAAAATAGCAAGGTTTATTAAGAAGGAACATCTGTAAGGACGGATGGGCACCTCTCCAGACAGGACCTGAGAGAGAGTGCCCAGTCCCTCAGACTGGGGGAGGGGGGGGCTGCATGGGTGAGTGGAGAGTACACCTGGCCAGGCCAGGCCAGGCCAGGCAGGCAACTCAGCAAAGATGCAGAGAGCTGAGCGCGCTGTCCAGTTGAGGCTGGGGGTTTTTAAGGAGATGGGTCTTGCTTCCCCACCTCTGCTCCTCTTGGAACAAAGGGCTTTTTGGATGTAAATAGAAAAACTTCTCTTGAAGGTCTGAAACAAAGGACTTTATGGATGCAAATGTTATCAGACCTGAGGAAGGGAGCAGGGTGTTTGAGATGCAGATACTGGGCTACACCTGGGAGATTGTGGAAGATTTATCAGGCAGGAAGCAGGATTTGTTAATTTTGGCTTTGACTGCCTGTACCTCTGGGGTCTTTTCCAAGATGTCTTTGCCTGTGCTAATGTCTTGCAGGGTTTCTCCAATGTAATCAAATGTTTGATGGTTTCAAGTCGTAGATTTAGATCTTTAATCCATTTTGCGTGGATTTTTGTGTAAGTTATAGGTAGGGGTCTTCATGCTTCTGCATGTGGAGATCCAGTTTTCCTAGCACCATTTGTTGAATAGACTGTCTTTGCTCCAGGAATTGGTTTTAGCTCCTTAGTCAAATATAAACTGTAGATGTTTGGATTGCTTTCTGGTGTTTCTATTCTGTTCCGTTGGTGTATCCATCTTTTTTGTATCAGGACCAGGCTGTTTTGATTATAACTGCCTTGTAGTATGTCGTGAAATCTGGTATTGTGATGCCTCCGACTTTTTCTTATATAAGATTGCTTTAGCTATTCGAGGTCTCCTGTGGCTCCATACGAACTTCAGCATAATTTTTTCTAGATCTGAGAAGAATGTCTTTGATATTTTGATTGGTATCACATTGAATCTGTAAGTTTCTTTTTGAAGAATGGAGATTTTATGATATTGGTTCACCTTCTGGGATTCTTAGGATCCATAAGTTTGGTCATTTGATAGAATCTTAACTCTCCAACCATGATTTTTAATTTTCTAATTTCTTTTTCTTGTATTTGGTCTGACTGTATTATTTTCAAAAGTTTGTCTTCTAGTTCTGATTCTTTTCTGTTTCATCTATTTGATTGCTAAGACTTTCCACTGCATTTTTTATTTGGTCTATTGAATTCTTCATTTCCAGCATTTCATTCTGGCTTCTCTTTAAGATCTGAATTTCTTGGAAGTGCTTTTCATTTGGATCATGAATTTGTTTCTGACTGCTTCTAAGTACTCTATTAATTTTCTGAATTCCTTTTCTGGCATATCCTCTATCCCTTCTTCAGCCTCCATTGTTGAGGATTTGTATTGCTCCTCTGGTGAATTCATCAGTCTTCTTTGTTCTTATTCAGGATTTTTCCTTTGTTCTTCAGCATTTCTGGTTGACTGTATTTTCAAATTGTTTTTCCTCTGCTATGATCTGCTATGTGTCTGTGCATTGCAAGTGGAAACACACAGCTCTGCCTCCTGGAGCTCTGTTTACTTCTGGATCGTGATGGAGGTGGGTACCAGGGCTTTGGTGCACTAAGCTCTGCCTACCGGGGGCCGGCACGAGAAATGAGCTTGGGCTTTCTCTGTTTAGGACTACTCCTTGTTGTACAGCTTGTGTGGTAGGAAGGAAATCACTCTGAAATGTTGTGATCCTTGTTCCCGGGTGGGGCGTGTTGTGAGGTGGCCACTGCAATTGATGGGTGTGTGTGCAGGAGGCAGATGTGGCAGCCCCTGCTTACACTGGAAAATGTAAACAATCAGTATGGCTTCTCCATGCCAGCTGTAGGTCTGACTGGGGGAACGTAGTAAGACACAGAAAGATCGTGGCATGCCCAGCCTTTCCACCTGTTCCCCTACAATTTCTCTTCTTCCTGCTTGGAGTGTCAGATGCAGCGCAGTTCACCAAGCTTCCCTGCCTGCCACTGTTTGCAGTTCTGTGGACCCGAGACCTCTCATCTGGTTCTCTGGCAGCGCCAGTTTCCTTGCTTGGTCCCTGCATTGTTCCTTCTCGGCATGTCTGCCACCCCTCCCTCCTCTATGCTCCTCCAGCGTGGGCCTAAGCAATCTCTGGTGGACTCCTGACCACTCTGTGTGAACTTCTCACGATTCTGCCACTGACTTGTATCCCCTCTGTTAACTATCCATTTTTGCCTATATGGCTTGGAACTTCTCACTCCTATACCACCATTTTGGCCCCCATCCCCCAGATCTTATACATCTTCTAACATTTCCTGTCCCTGTTAATAGTATTATTTTTATCAGTTGGGTAACCATTCTTGATGTCTTTACCTCCATCTGTGCCTAGTCTTCAATCTTCCCAGTGCAGATTGTTGATTGCACTTCCTTAGTAGCGATCAAATGTGTCTACTCCCCTGTGCATGTACTGCTCATGCCTTTGTGCTGTGTACCATCATCTCCAATGTGCCTGCCATCCAAGTTCATGCATTCATATTCCTTAAGGTGAATCCTTGTTGCACAACTATATTTGTATTTTTGAAAATGTCAAACAGTAATTACTTCTCTTGAGTATTTTCTTAATATTATGCTTGAGTTACATTAGCTAAGCAGTTGTATTACCTTTTGCCTTTTAAGGAGTGTTTTACATTGCTGATGGATCATGTTCAGCCATCACCTATTGTACCTTTTATAATTGCAGATTTCTGAATTTAGAAATGTTTGTGAGAGTTAGGAATCTACTTTACCATGAACTCTAAAGGGGATTCTTATGTATGCTAGTATTTGAGGATCTTTGAGTGATCTTTTTATTGTTAATGGATTTTATTGTCAGTACATGTTGGTTGAAGTTAGTGCCTGTGATCATATTACATTTACAGAGGTGCATGTTGAACCCATTATGAGCTGCATTAGAGAAGTGTGGGATGAGCCTGGAGTGTGTCCTTTTCAGAGTTGTTTTGGAACCTGCACCCTAGAGGTCTGTTTGAAGTGCAATAGATTATAATCCCACTGTATATTTCTTGATCCTTTAGCTCTTTTTCATCTTCTGATTTGTTCAAATCTCCATTGGGAAATTGGATATACCAGTTTAATCAAGAGAAGAATCAAGGCTGGCACTGTGTGTAGCCAATTAAGCTTCCACCTGCGATGTTGACATCCCATATGGATGCCAAATGGAGTCTTGGCTGCTCCACTTCAAATCCAGATCCCTACTGATAGCCTAGAAAAGGCATCAGAGGATTATCTAAATGCTTGGGCTTCTGCCACTGAATGTGGGAGATCTGGTTAAAGCCTATAGACTGACTTTGGACTGGCCTAGCCCTAGCCTTTGCAGCCATCTGGGGGAGTAAACTGGCAGTTGGAAGATCTGTCTCCCCTCTCTCTCTGCCTTTTAAATAAATCTTTTTTTTTTTTAAAGATGAAAGCTGTATAGTAATTTGATTAGGGAAAGTTTTATATAAAGAATTATAAGAGGAGACTTTCTTCTAAGAGGATCAAGACAAAAACAATGTGGTAACAGAAGCTGTAGAGAAGAACCTCTGCCTCTAGATGGAAGCAGAGCATGACCAAGGAAGGAACCAATGAACATTCCCAACTCTTCCAACCCAGGGCTAACCTCCAGCTCTTCTGGGAGGGAGCAGCTGTTACAGCTGGAAGGCAGAGGAGTTGAGTCGAATGCCATCCTGGTGGCTTTGAATTCACTCAAAACTTGCTATGAGGATGGTACAGTGGACGCAGTCCTCTGTGGTACCAGGAAATGAATGACCTCTTGGCAGGGAGCCGCTGTACCTACTGGCATAGCATATCCATAGAAGTGATATGCTGGATGTATTCCCAAAGGGATGTTATGCACTGCTGAATTTTGCTAAGAAATCCTGGGGGAAGATGCCCATAGGAATCTGGCAAGCCAGTGACCTTTCCAGTGGCGTCCATGGTGGTGGTGCTGTTGAAACTCATTAGGGTGAGCACTGGTATGTATTATGCACTATCTTAGCAGGGAGCAGAGACGATAACTGGAAGGAAAACTTTACCACCTCCACTGCCTGTCTAACATTACATTAAATTTCTTTGAGGTATGGGAACAAACTGAGGATTTCCAAGGTGAAGAGCCAGCTCTTCTAAATGAACTTGCAGTACCTCATAAAAAGCTCACCTCGAGCACCACAGAAATATTACAACTTGAGCAAAACTTTAAAGAACTGGGAAAGCACCATGAACGGGAGTCTACAACTATGTAAGTGAAATAGAAGAATGAATGAAAAATAATAAGAGGTTGTTAGCATTGAATGTAAGGTAATGGGTCAGGTATTATGGCTATGCGTAGGGTTTCTAAATCAAATTTGTTTTAGTCAGTTTGATCTTGTCTAAAAATTTTAATGCTCTGAGATGGTACTATCCAATATAGTAGTTACTGGCTACACAGACTATTAAAATTCAATTCAATTAACAAAATCAGCTTCTAACATACTAGCCACATTTCAAGTGCTTAGTAGCCATTTGTGGCTATTAGACTTTGAAATATATGGCTTATAAACTCTGTTCTTATTTGTTCAGATGGCTCTCAGTAATAAATAGGAAACTATTTTAGATCTGATTATTGTTCTTGAATATCTTCATTAAAAATTATTTATCTTAGGACAGGGGTTGTAGAGCAGCAAGTTAGGCCACCGTTGGGATGACTACATTGCCTTTTGGATCCAGCTGCTAATACCTCCTGTGAGGCAGCAGATGATGCCTCAGGTTTCTGGTTTACTGCTGCCCATGTTGGAGACCCAGATGGTTCTGTTCTCCTGTATTTGGCATAGCACAGCCCTATCTGTTGCAGGCATTTGGGGAATGAATCAGTGGATGAAAGATCCATCTCACTCTCCCTCCCTTCCATCTTTGTTCCCTCTCTCCCACCTCCTTTTTTCTCTGCCTTTCAAATAAAAATAGGCAAACATTTTAGAAATATATATAACCAACTTAAGTAAAGGTTTTACATTCACATAAAAGTTCATTGATATTTGAATACTGATTACAACCCTTGTCTATACTTCAGAGGAAAAGTAGTTTTTTCCTCATACTCATTTGTTGTATTTTTTACTTAGTGGAGGGTTAAGCTTATGCCTGTCAAAGGATGTCTTTGTAAAAATAAAAAAAAAAGTAAGAAAATGAAGAGGGAGGGTAGGAGCATGGGTAAGAGGGAGCTAGGTTAAGAGTTACCACTATGTTCCTAAATTTGTATGTAGGAAATACATGAAATTTGTTCACCTTATATAAATAAAAATTTTAAAAATAAATAATGTCATTTTAACATAAAAGTACCCATAATTGAGAAAACTTACTATTTATCATGTAGTTTACTGATATTTTAATGTGCTAATTACTAATTTTAAAGAAATTAATAGAGTGACTCTTCAGTTGACTGCCTAGCAGTTGCATAACTAGATCCTTGGTTCAGGGTTTCAGATATATTCACATAACTTTTTTATTAGGAGGCATAAAATTAACTTTAAACCCTAAATTAATTTTAATACTTGATATTTAAATTTCTGCCATATGCTGGGTATTTTTAAAGTAACAGCATATATAATCCCCTTTTATCTTGATAACTACATAATAGAAAAGGTATCATTATACCCCATTTTTAATAGATGAAGAAATGGAATATGAGAGATGTTAAGGAACTTACCCAAGATTATATAATTAGTAAGTGAATGAAACAGGTTTTGGGCCAAATAGACTCACCCCAAAATATGTATACTTAATCATTACATCATTGATAACATTGGTAAAAAGAAATCATGTGTTTCTACCCAATTTATTTTCAGACTTCTTTGTTAATATTGGTGTATCTAATTATATTCATGAAACACACTGAGTTTATAGGACTACATAGCTTGACTTTCATATTTATTTGCTCATTACTAATTATTTTTAGAATTTATTGTGACTTGAAGAGAGAAAGAGAAACATGAGAGAGATGAGGGAGATGAGGGAAAAAGAGATATCTTCCATCTTTCCTTCTGTTGGTTAACCTACCAAATGCTTGCAACAGCTGGGTATGAGCTAGGCTGAAGCCAGGAGTCTGGACCTCAACCTGGATCATTCACATTGGTGCCAGGAACCTAGTCAAGTACCTGAGTCGTCATGTGCTGCCATCCAGGGCACACTTTGGCAGGAAATTGGCATTATAAATGGAGTCAGGGGTCAAAGCTATTCACTCTCTGAATAGGATATGGGCATCTCAAACATCTTAAGTGCTGTGCTAATTGGTACAGTTGTGTCTGTCCCTAGTGGTAGTTAATTTACCTGAATACCTGTGAATAAGTTAAAGAATGTGTTTTTATTTTATAAATCTTCTACATTCTAATTCTTATTTAAATGTAATTTAAACTCATTATTTGCTATATTAAAATATTTTGTTCATTGAAATTTTAACAGAGATTCAGAAAATTCACCTCTAGTAGTGAAAAGTTATGAAACTGTAAAGCAGCAAATTGAAGGTATTTTATACATGTTTATACTTTATAAGATTTCCTAAATATGTTCATACTTTGAGACTTTAAGTTTTAAAATTTAGTTATAATATTATGTAATGTAATTAAATATTCACTACTGAATATATATATACACATATATATGAGACATGAAATGATTGTATCAAAGATGTACCTGCTCTACCACTTTCATTGCAACAGTCTTCACAAAGCCAAGATATGGAATCAACCAAGGTGTTCATTATAAGATTAATGGATAGAGAAAATGTGGTATATAAACACAATGGAATATTGTTTGGGTACAAAAAAATAAAATCTTCTTTCACAGCAAAATGGATGGAAATAGAGGGCATATCATGGTAACTGAAATAAGCCTGACTCGGAAAAACAGCTACTGTATATTCTTACTTATATGTAGAAGTTTAAAAAACTCAATCTGACAGGATCCAAGATTCATGAATAGTGAGAAGCTGCATTCATTTCAGCTACAAGTATCAGAAAAACAAGAATGTTCCCAGGGAACTGATTGAGAGAAATTTCCCATAAAGAGATGACATAACAGCAAAGATTCTGTAGGACAGCAAAGAGAGACCACAGACACACCACTGTTGCCAGCCCTTGCCACTACCAGTATCTGCTACAACAGCTACTCAAACAGTTTCCAGGTAGGAAATGCCATCTTGCAAGAAAAAGGCATGCAGCTACCACTATCACTAGCACAACCAGCTCTTGGGAGACTGGGCAATGACTCCTCTATATTTTGCAATGCAGAACTGTGATAATTAGTATTAATATTAATAGCTGCAGACTCACTTATTTCTACCCTGTGAGTCCCATGGAAGCATTTACCTGTGCTGCCTCTCTTGACCCATATCTTCCAGTACAAAATCTAATTTATCTTTCCATCACCCTATAGAACTGTAGCACGGTCACCGTCACAACCTCAGATTCTGGGAGTAAGGCTTTTGGTGCCCTAGGTCCCAGGACCGGTCACAGTCTTCCAACAGAGTGAGGGGAAGTTCCAATCCACATCACACAGTCTTAGAGCTGGAGCTGTTGGAGCCGCAAACTCCAGCATCATTCAGATCTGTCTAGTGGGACAAGGGGAAAGTCCCTTTAGTGTCCCTTGGCACCAAGAATGAAGCCCACCTATCACAAATTCTAGTGTGATACTCAATTCTTGGGGGATGAAGAACCTCAAGAAGCCCACATCAGCCTCAAAGTCTTCTGTGTACATGCACTATTACAGAATTGACAACTATGTGACACAAACACTGCTACCATTGTTTGAAGCAAAAGAAGTTACTCAGAGGTTAAACTTCTGGGCTCACCAATAACTAACACCATAGCAACAAGCCAAGTAATAGCATGCATCCCATTTAAACAAAAACTTTGTTTCCAACAAAACCTACCCCTTGGACTATTACAGCAGGTGTGCAGAGGTGAATGTAGAGACACAGGAAACAATGCATGACACTTCTAAAAGAAAAAATATTCAGAAGGAAGTCTATTAGATGACTGAAATACAATTCAAAATAATGATCCTAAGGAAATGCAATCCAATGCAATAGGATATAGATAACTTAATAAATAAGAAAAGCAAAGGTGACTTTACTGAGGAATTCACTAAGGAAATAGAAATAATTAAGAAGACAAATTTTGGAACTGAAAGTTTCAATGAAATAAAATTGATCTTCAACAGCAAAACAGATCAAGCAGAAGAATTTATCTGTAGGACACAAGTTTTAAAACAATCCTCAGTCAGAAAGTGAATTAAAAGAATGAAGAAAGCCCGTGTGAAGTATGAGATATCCATAGGCAACTACAAATTCATGATAGGAACTTGTGAAGCATAAGGAGATTTTTGAAGGAGAAGATAAGCTACTAAATAAAATAGTTAAAAATCTCTAAGTCTTTTTGAAATTTTATTTACTTGGAAAAAAAGGGGAGTTTAAATGTGAACAGAATGTTTAGGATGGCAAGGTTTGATGGGCATTTTCAGTACTGTAAGAAAAATTTAGCACAGCTAGGAGCCTCTGACACTGTCTCATGTTTTATGTGGTCTGTCCATAAAATTCCTTTTTTTTTTTTTTTTTTTGGTTTATAAGCCAGGCAAAAAAAGAGAGGTTTTTGGGAACAAGTTAACATATAAAGTGGTTTTATATAAAACATCAATTGTTTTATATATTTTGACAAGCATCAGTACCAGCTTTCATTTGTAACAGTTTGTGGCATTGGAAGAAAAGGATTCTGATTGTTGAAGTGAATTGTTACAAATGCAAAGAGATGATAAAATATTAAAGCATATTCTAAAAAATTATTTAATTCAAAGGCAAAGTTAGAGAGAAAGAGGGGGAGAGAGTGAGAGAGAGCTTCATTTGCTGGCTCACTCTCCAAATCTCTGTGACAGCTGAAGCCAGGAGCCAGTAACTTCATCAAGATCTCTTACATGGCTGGCAAGGGACATCTAAAGCTGATTGCAGGCATATTAGCAGGGAGCTAGGTCAGAAGTAGAATAGCCAGGATTCAAACTGGCGCTCAGGGGATGCCGGAATTCAGGCAGCAGCTTAATATATTGCCCTGTAGTGTCAGGTCCCAGATTCCCAAGTCGTGAACAAGCTGAATATACAGATAGAGAAAGCTCAAAAGTAGGACCCTGACTCAACAACAAAAAGACCTCAAAGGCATACTTTAGTCAAATTGTCAAAAGTTAATGACATGGAGAGAATCCTAAATTAGAGAAAAGCATCAAGTTGCATATAAATGAAAACTAATTAGAATAACGGACTACTCAGCAGAAACCTTGCAGGCCGGAAGAGAGTGGGTTGATATATTCAAGGTCATAAAAGTAAAAAACTTTGAACAACAAATACTATATCCTGTGAAATTACCCTTTAAAAATGAAAGAAAAGTACTTCCTGGATAGCCAATAACTACGAGAATACATCATGACCAGACCAGCCTTACAAGAAGTTATGAAGGGAGTCCTTATATTGGAAGTAAATATCGCTAAAACACATGAGGCTACCAAATTCACTAATGGTGCAGTACAGTCAATAACCAGTCAACAAAATTAGAGGCTTTCTTTTATTTTAATAGTTTTTTTTTCTTCTTCTGAGATTTATTTATTTGAAAGAAAGAGCTACAGAGAGAGAGATGGAGAGGCAGAGAGATCTTCCATCTGCTAGTTCACTCCCAAATGGTTGCAACAGACTAGGCCAGGCTGGAGCCAGGAGTCAGGAATTCCATCCAGGTCTCTCACGTGGGTGGCAGGGGCCCAAGGACTTGGACCTTTGTCTGCTTCTCAGGAGTTTTGGTAGGAAGCTGGATCAGAAGCAGAGTAACTGGGACTCGAACTGGCACTCTGATATGGAATTCCAGCATATGTGACCCTGGAGTTTTATTTTTTAAGATTTATTTACTTATTTGAAAGAGTTACACAGAGAGAGGAGAGGCAGAGAAAGAGGTCTTCCACCTGCTGGTTCACTCCTCAATTGGCTGCAACGGCTGGAGCTGCGCCGATCCAAAGCCAGGAGCCAGGAACAACTTCTGGGTCACCCATGCGGGTGCAGGGTCCCAAGGACTTGGGCCATCTTCTACTGCTTTCCCAGGCCATAGCAGAGAGCTGGATTGGAAGTGGAGCAGCCAGGATGTGAACCAGCGGCCATATGGGATGCTGGCACTTCAGGCCAGGGCGTTAACCCACTGTGCCACAGTGCTGGCCCCCTGGAGTTTTAAGATTAGCTGAATCCTCTGCACCACAATGTAGGCCCCTATTGTTTTCTGTTGAGCTGTTGAGTATATGTGAATTTTCCAGAGCAACTGGGCTTAAATACTGATTTCTTCCTTCTTACCAAGTTGCCTCCTTACTATATCATGAATAGGCAGCCAAACTGATTTTTTTTCTTTAAATTGATTTCAAGTTTGGTTAAATAAAAATAGCCTTTGGGATCAAGTGTTTGGCTAGTGGTTAAGATGCCGTTGTCACACTTTGTAGTGGATTACAGGCATTCTTTTGTATCAATACTAACATAGAATGCAAATGTATTAAATTCACCACTCAAAAAATTTAGGTTGACTGAGTCAATTAAAAGAAGACCTATATAAATGGTGCCTACAAGAAACTCACTTCACAAGACACACATACTGTAAGTGAAACGCTGGAAAGAGGACTGCCATGCAAATGGAAACCAAAAATGAGCATGAGTAGCTATACTCATATTAGATAAGTAGAATTTAAAAAGCTGCAAAAGTGACCAGGAAACTGTAAAACTATCAGTTCAGCAAGAAAATGTAACAATCATAAATATGTATGTACCCAACATAAGATCAAACATATATAGAGAGCAAACACCATTAAACATAAAAGAAGAGGGCTGGTGCCGTGGCTCACTTGGTTAATCCTCTGCCTGTGGCGCCGGCATCCCTGGTTCTAGTCCTGGTTGCTCCTCTTCCAGTCCAGCTCTCTGCTGTGGCCCGGGAAGGCAGTGGAGGATGGCCCAGGTGCTTGGGCTCCTGCACCTGCATGGGAAACCAGGAGGAAACACTTGGCTCCTGGCTTCAGATCAGTGCAGCTCTGGCCATAGCAGCCATTTGGGGGGTGAACCAACAGAAGGAAGACCTTTCTCTCTCTCTCTCTCCTCTCTCTCTCTCTCTCTCTCTCTCTCTCTCACTGTCTAACTCTACCTGTCAAAATAAAAAAAGTAAAGCAAGAAGAGATAGACTCCAATGCAATAGTAGTGGGGTACTTCAACACCCCACTGTTGTCAATAGATGATCCAGACATAAGAAAGATGCATCAGAATTGAACCATTCTATTGAGCAAATGGTCCTAAAAGATATTTATGGAATATTTTACCCAATAGCTACAGAGTACACATTCTTATCACCACAAGGAACATTATCTTGGATAGACCATATATGGGGCCACAAATCAGGTCTCCATAAATTTTGAAAGATTTAAATATCATTTATGTTCTCAGAACACAAGGGGATAAAATTAGAGAATAAGAAGAGCAATAGAACATTTATAAATATGTGGAAATTAAAAACCATGCTATAGAAAAAGCAGTGGGTATTGAAGAAATGTAAAAGGAAATTTTTGTTTTTGACAGGCAGAGTGGACAGACAGAGAAGAAGGTCTTCCTTTTCCATTGGTTCATCCTCCAATGGCTGCTGCGGCCGGTGCACCACGCTGATCTGAAGCCAGGACCCAGTTGCTTCCTCATGGTCTCCCATGCGGGTGCAGGGCCCAAGGACTTGGGCCATCCTCCACTGCCTTCCCGGGCCACAGCAGAAAGCTGGACCGGAAGAAGAGCAACTGGGACAGAATCCGGCACCCCAACTGGGACTAGACCTGGTATGCCAGAAATAAACTTTTGAAACAAATGAAGATGAAAATACAACATATCAATCTATGACATAGAGCAAAAGAAGTGTTAAAAGTGTTTATAGTTGGGGCCAGCACTGTGGTGTAGTGGATAAATCTACTGCCTGCAGTGCCAGCATCCCATATGGGCACCAGTTCTAGTCCCAGCTGCTCTACTTCTGATCCAGCTCTTAGCTATAGCTTGTGAAAGCATTACTAGATGGCCCAAGCCCTTGGGCCCCTGCACCCATTTGGGAGACCTGGAAGAATTACCTGGCTCCTGGCTTAGGATTGGCCCAGCTCTGGCTTTCGTGGCCATTTGGAAGGTGAACCAGTAGATTGGAGACTTTTCTGTCTCTTTCCGCCTCTGCCTCTCTGTAACTCTGCCTTTCAAATAAATACATCTTTAAAGAAGATTTATTGAAATGAGTGTTTATGTTAGAAAATTGAAAGATTTTAAATTTGTGATGATGCATCTCAAAGATTTAGAAATACAGGAAGAAACCAAACTCAAAATTAGTGGAAGGTGAGAAATAAGGATCCTGAGCAGAAATAAACAAACTAAACAATAAAAAAGCTTAACAAAAAAAGGCTTTTTGGTGCGTGAAGACAAATTAAATATATAAGCCTTTAGCCAGACTAACAAAGAATTCAAATAAAATTGGAGATGAAAAAGGAGCTATTATAGTGGATACCAGTAAAATGCAAAGGATCACAAGAAACTATTATGAACAGTATGCTAACAAACTAGAAGATCTTGAGGAAATGGATAAATTCCTGGATACACATAACTTAGCAATATTAAATCTAGAAGATGAAGAAAATTGAAGGAGACTCATAACAAGCAACAAGATTGAAGCGATATTTAAGTCTAACATCAAAGAAAAGTCTGGGGCCTGATGACTTCACTACCAAATTCTACAAAATTTTTAAAGAGGAACTACGTCCCATACTTTTCAAACTACTCCACAGTATTAAACAGGATGGAACTCTGACAAACTTTTTATGAGGCTAGGATTAATCTGAATATCAAAAATGAACACAAAAAGAAAACTACAGTTTAAAACCAATACCCTTGATGAACATAGATGCAAAAAATCTCAACAGAATACTAGAAGTCCAACACTAAATCAAAGAGATCATATGTGAAGGCCAGCACTGTGGCATAGCGGGTTAAGCTGCCATTGGCAGCTCCAGCATCTCATTTGGGCACCAGTTAAAGATCTGAGTACTCCACTTCTGATCTGGCTCCCTGTCAATGCACCTTAGAAAGCAGTGGAGTGCTTGGGCCCCTGAACACACATGGGAGACCTGGAAGAAGCTCATGGCTCTTGGATTCATTTGATGAGTGAACCTGTGAATGGAAGATTGATATTCATTCTAATTCATATTATCCCTCCCTCCCTTCCTCCCTCCCTTCCTCCTTTCCTCCTTCTCTGTGTTCCTATCTCCCTTCCTCCCTCCACCTTCTTCCCTCCTGCCTTCTCTAACTCTGCCTCTCAAATATTTCTTTTTAAAAATAGCATAAATCATGACCAAGTAGGATTTATACCACAGATGCAAGTTTGGTTCAACACTGACAAATCAATAGACCTTGTACCTCTTATTAGCAGACTGAAGGCCAAAAACCATATGATCATTTCATAAGATGTGGAGAAAAGATTTGATAAAATTCAACATCCATTCATGATAACAAAAAACAACCCTCCACAAATTAGGTATGAAAGGAACATACTTCAAAATGATAAAGGCTATGTGTGACAAACCAATAGCCAAAATACAGAATGAAGAAAAGCTGAAAGCATTTCCCTAGATCTGGAACAAGACAAGGATGCCCACTTTCACCACTCTTATTCAATATAGTATTGGAAGTATTAGCACGACTCCTTAGGGAGGAGAAAAAATAGTGTCAAAACTGGGAAAGAGGAAGTCAAAATGTTCATGTTTGCAAATGACATGATGTTAAAAAAATTTTTTTTGACAGGCAGAGTGGACAGTGAGAGAGAGAGACAGAAAGGTCTTCCTTTTTGCGGTTGGTTCACCCTCCAATGGCCGCCACGGTAGGCGTGCTGCGGCCGGCACACTGCGCTGATCTGATGGCAGGAGCCAGGTGCTTCTCCTGGTCTCCCATGGGGTGCAGGGCCCAAGCACTTGGGCCATCCTCCACTGCACTCCCAGGTTGTACAAGCTGAAACCTAAACATTCCATAAAACTATTAGAAATGATAAACCAATTCAGTACAGTTGCAGGTTACAAAATCAACATACAAAAAATAGTAGCTTTTCATATGTCAATAAACTTGCTGGAAGAGAAATCAAGAAAAAAAAATCCATTTCACAATAGCCACAAAAATGAAAGATTTAGAAATAAATTTAAGGAATAGAAAGATCTCTGCAATGAAAATTAGAAAACTTTGGTGAAAAATGAAGATCACAAAAAATATAAAGACATTCCTTGCTCAAGGATCTGAAGTTAATATTGCTGAAATGTCTGTATTACCTGAAGTATTCTATACATTCAAGACTATCTCTATCAAAATACTAATGGCATTCTTTATAGAATTAGAAAAAAAAATCTTTAAATGCATGTGGAATCACAAAAGACTCAGAATAGCCAAAGCAATTCTGAGAAAAAATAATGGTGGAAGCATTACAATTCCTGATTTCAATTCATACTGCAAAGCTATTTTAATCATAACAGCATAATACTGCCATAAAAATAGATACAAAGGTCAATGGAACAAAATAGAAATTAATTTATGTAGCAACAACTACCTGATTTTTGAGAAAAGCTTACAGAACGTACGTTGGATAGAGGATAGATAATGTATAGAACATACATTAGATAAAGGGTAGTCATTTAATGATGCTGGAAAAATTGGACATATATATATATGTAGAAGAATGAAATTAGATCCTTACTTCTCATCATATAAAAAAATCAGTGCAATATGGATCAAAGACCTAAATTTAAGATGCAGCACTATAAAATTACTAGAAAAAATATAGAGAAAATACATAGTTATTGGTGTAGGTGAAGAATTCTGGATAAAAAAAGGCAACAAAGGCAAAACTAAAGAAATGGGATTGTATAAAACTCAAAGTCTTCTTTACAATAAAGGAAATGGTGGATAGATAGAGCTTGTACAAAAGCAGGATTAGGGATTCTGCCAAAACTGGAACAAGAATAAAACTCATAGGGAAGGTTAGGTGTTCCAATAGTGAAATGATTTATTCTTTATGAAACTTTTATGTTGACAATCCCCAAAGAAATTAGTGGTTTACAAATGGATAACTCATTTTAAGAAGAGACACGATGATGTTGAAGAAGCCTACAGTGGTAGACCATCCTTATCTATTTGCAAAGAAAAAAATTACCTTGTTTGTGACATAGTTGGAGAGGATTGAAAATTTACAGCAGAAACAACATCCAACAATATAGCATCTCAACTGATCAGTTTATATAATGCTGGCTGAAACATTCAAGTGGAGAAAACTTTGTTTATGAGTTCCCAAACTGTTGTGCCCATATCAGTTGACGATAAGGACAGAGCTTTATCAATATAGATTGTAAACAAGTAGGACCAATTTCTCAAACAATTATAATAATGAGTAAAACTAATGGCTTCCAGCAGAATCCCAAAGACAAAGTAGAGTACCATCCATGGTTCCAAAAAAGGGGGAAGTGGCCCAGTTAAAGAAAAAGCTGACTGTCAAGAGCAGAGATCAAGGCAAAAATTTTTTGGAGATGCTGAAGATATTTTCCTGTTGAATTTCTGGACGGCCAAAGAATAATAACTTACGTTTGTTGTAATAGTGTGTTTTTGTTGCTGCTAGTATATTTTATCTTTATTTCAATTTTTAAAATTAATGTAAGGTGTACAAATTTCACATATTTCATATATACAGATTTAGAAGCATAGTGATACTTACCACCCTAAATTCCCTCCAACCTGCCATTCTCCTTCCTTTCTTATTTTCATTTTTACAATGAAATACTTTCAGTTTATTTTATAATCATAAGATTAACCCTATATTAATTAAAGAATACAACAAATATAAGAATTTAAAAAAAGTATTCCTCAACAGTAGAGACAGGAGTTGTAAAAAAAAAAAATCACATCTCAAAATGTCAGCTTCAGTCCTATAATTACATTTTTTGTACTATATTAGTTGCCATAGATTAAGGGAAACATAAGGTATTTTTTTTTTTTTGAGACTGGCTTATTTCACTAAGTATAATGGTTTCCAGTTTAGTCCATTTTGTTGCAAAGGACAGGATTTCATTCTTTTTTTGTGGCTAAGTAGTATTCCATAGCGTACATATACCACAGTTTATCCAGTCCTCAGTTGATGGACATCTGGGTAGACTCTATGTCTTAACTATTGTGAGTTGAGCTGCAATAAACATGTGGGTACAGATAACTCTCTCATGCTGATTTCATTCCATTTCGGTAAGTTCCCAGGATGGCTGTGTCATATGGTATATCAGTTTTTAAACTTCTGAGAAATTTCCATATGGGCTTCCAAATGACTGTCTTGGTTTGCCTTCCTACCAAGAGTATATTAAGATACCTTTTTCCTCGCTTCCTTGCCAGCTTTTATTTTTTTGACTTCTGTCTGGCAGCCATTCTCACCAGGGTGAGGTGAAACCTCACTGTAGTTTTGATTTGCACATCCCTGATGGCTAGTGATCCTGAGCATTTTTTCATGTGTCTGTTGGCCTTTTAAATTTCTTTTGAAAAATGCGTATTTAAGTCTTCTGCTCATTTCTTAACTAGATTGTTTGTTTTATTCTTGTTGAGTTTCTTGAGCTCTTTATATATTCAGGATATTAATCCTTTATCAGCTGCATAGTTCACAAATATTTTCTCTCATTCTGTCAGTTGTTCTTTCACTTTGATGATTGTTTCTGTTGCAGCATAGAAGCCCCTTAGATCGATGTAATCCCTTCTATTTTTGTTTTTATTGCCTGTACTCCTGAGGTCTTTTCCAAGAAGTCTTTTCTTTCCCAGTGTCTTGCAGAGTTTCCCCAATGTTCTCCTCTAGAATTTGATGGTATCACATTGTAGATTTAGATCTTTGAGCCATTTTGAGTTGATTTTTGTGTAAGGTGTAAGGTAGGTGTCTTGTTTCATACTTCTGCATGTGTAGATCCATTTTCCCCAGCATCATTCACTGAAGTGACTATCATTTCTCCAAGAATTGATTTAGCTCATTTGTTAAAGATTAGTTGGATGTAGATGCATGGAATAATTTCTGGGTTTCTATTTTCCATTGATATACATGTCTATTTTTGTATGAATACCAGATTGTTTTGATTATAACTGCCCTGTAGTATGTCTTGAAATGTTGTATTTTCTTTTCTCTGGTTTTATTTCTATTGTTTGAGATTGCTTAAATATTTGGATTCTCTTGTGTTTCCATATGAATTTTAGATGTGAGAAGAATGTCATAGGTATTTTGAAAAATGAGAGCTCTTCAAATCTGTAGATTGCTTTTGGTAGTCTAGACATTTTTATGATATTAATTCTTCCAGTCCAAGAACATGGAAGATGTTTCCACTTCTCTCTGTGTGTGTGTGTGTGTGTCTTCTATTCTTCCTTTAATGTTTTGTAATTTTTACTGTAGAGATCTTTCACATTCTTAGTTAAGTTTATTCCAAGGTATTTAAATTTTTTTTGTAACTATTTTGAATGGTACTGATTTTAAAAGTTCTTTCTTAGCCATGGTATTGTGTTTACAAATGCTCTTGATTTTTGTGTATTGATTTTATAACCTGCAACTTTTCCAACTCTCTTATGAGTTTCAGTAGTCGTCTTAGTGGAGTCTTTTGGTTCTCCGATATATAGAATTATGTCATCTGCAAAAGGGATAATTTGACTTCTTCATTTTTGATTTGTGTCCCTTTTATTTCTTTTCTTGACAAATAGCTTTGGCTAAAACTTCCAGAACTATGCTGAGTAGAAATGATGAAAGTAGGCATCCTTGCAGGTTCTGGATTTTAGTGTAATTCTTCTACCTTTTCCCCATTCAATGTGATGCTGGTTGCAATATAAGCTCCCTCTTCCTCTTCATTGCTCCTAAACATTTACTACATTCTTATACAAAACTCTTTTAATGTGGAATTGAATTGACTGTCGTGGATCCTTATTATGTTGGATCTCTTTTAATACCATCTTAGATTTCCTTCTGAGTTGTCTGAGGCAGTTGGTCCCCTTACAAGGTTAGCTAAATTCTTCACATAGTGTTGTTGATATGGCAGTGGCAACCAAAGCAGTTCTTCCTGCGCATCCTAGAGTCCTCTGATACACTCTGTCATAAGAGGACCACACATATTGGCATTCAGGGCAGGCTTCTACACTTACCAAATACGTAGTTATATAACCTGTCTGAGCCTGAATTTTTGTTTGTTTTTGTTTTTTACTTATTTGACAGAGCTAGACAGTGAGAGAGAGAGAGAGAGAGACAGAGAGAGAGAGAAAGGTCTTCCTTCCGTTGGTTCACTCCCCAAATGGCCGCTACAGCAGGCGCTGCGCCAATCCGAAGCCAGGAGCCAGCTGCTTCCTCCCCCATCTCCCATGCGGATGCAGGGGCCCAAGCACCTGGGCCATCCTCCACTGCCCTCCCAGGCCACAGCAGAGAGCTGGACTGGAAAAGGAGCATCCGGGACTAGAACCTGGCACCCATATGGGATGCTGGTGCCACAGGCGGAGGATTAACCAAGTGAGCCATGGCACAGGCCCCAACTTTATGTATCTTAAATAAAATCTTAAAAATCACTGTTCCCCAACTGTGTTGACATTATCTTCTTTTTTTGGGTTATTTAATGATCAACAGACTTCAAACTAATATAATGACTTGCACATAATAGGCATTTAATAAAATATTAGCTGTCTCCATCAATTGCTTATTCTTTAGTACTTGTGTGGAACTGCCATCACATCTTTATAGTTTTCTTTTTAAATTTGTGTTTATTTTTTAAAAGACTGATTTATTTGAGAGACAGAGTTACAGAGAAGCAGAGTAAGAGAGAGAGGGAGAGAGAGGTCTTCCATCTGCTGGGTCACTCCCTAAATGGCAGCAATGACCAGAGCTAGGCTGATCCAAAGCCAGGAGTCAGGAGCTTCTTCCTGTTCTCCCACGTGGGCACAGGGGCCCAAGAACTTGAGCCATCTTCCACTGCTTTCCCAGGCCATAGCAGAGAGCTGGATCAGAAGTGGAGCAGCTAGGACTCTAACTGGCTCTCATATGGGATGCCAGCACTGCAAGCAGCGGCTTTATCTGCTATACTACCACACTGGCCCAAGTATTTATTTTTATTTGAAAGACAAATTCAGATCTTCTGTCTTCTGACTCACTCTCTGAATGTCTGCAATGACCCCGGAGCTAGGCCAGGCCAAAGCCAAGAGCTGGGGACTCAATCCAGGTCTTGTATGTGGGTTTCAGGGACCCAAATATTTGAGCCATCACTTACTGCCCCCTGCGTTTACATTAGGAGGAAGCCGGAATCAGAAGCAGCTGGGACTTGAATTCAGGCATTCTAATACAGGATGCATGTATCCCAGAAAGCATCTTAAGCCCTGTGTCAAGTACTCACTCCATTATGCTTGTTTCCTTTTCATGTCCACCACAGTGTTTTAGACTAGTATATAGAATAACTTCAGCCATTTGTAATAACTTTAAACTTTATGACTTTCAACAATAGATGCTGCTTGTTCAGTGACTAATCAATTGGATATGATGTTGGAAATATTTGAAAAACAGTCAAATATGTGGAAGAGGTAAGTTTTAAGATAACTTTTTCTTTTCTTTATGAAAGTTATTAATAGCAATTGTATAATATTTACAGGGTTTGTTGTGACATTTGAATACATGCTTACAATATGTACTAATCAAACTATATCAGAGTAATCACTAATCAGGGTAATCACTTTTTCCTATTAGTCATTGCTTTATGATTGGAGCCTTGGAACTCCTCTACTTTCTGATAAAATATGTAGTACTTTATCGTGAACTGTAGAGAACTCACAATGCTGTGTAAGAACGTACTCCTTCTAATTGTGATTTAGTACCTGTTATCCAAATTTCCTTTGTCTTTCCTAGCCCTCCAGTATCTAGGTGTCATTAGTCTGTGTTCAGAACATTTTTTTAACTTCCACATATGAGAGGGAACATGCAATATTTGTCTTTCTTTGTCTGACTTACTCCACTTAACATGATCTCCTCCAGTTACAAACATTTGCTTTTGTTCTTTTTTATGACTAAATAATATTCTATTACATATATACAAGAAAAGAAGACTTCTACCGAAATGTTTAGAATTATCATGTTAATTTTTATGACTGTATGTACATAAAATTTTAAAATTCTGTTATAAACATATAGAATATCTAATTAAATGTAAAATGTAAGACAAAACAATGACTGAATTTTGATATTAGTATAACAAAAATTGTAATTTTTCTAATAGGAAGCTTTGACATAGAGGTAGTTAATGAGTACTCTTAGTATGCTAGTACAACAAAAATTCCCCAATTTCAGGATATTTAGTGCAATGTATTTAACTTAAACAAAATTGTACACTATATGATGAAAGAAGTTTCACTGTATGTGCCCTAAAGGAAGGAATACACATATATTCAAGAAAGCATAGAAAAAGTAAATGATTACTTCTTGGGAGAATAGACATTTTGATGATATTGATTCTTCCAATCCATGAGCATGGAAGATTTCTCCATTTTTTGGTATCCTCTTCTATTTCTTTCTCTAAGGTTTTGTAGTTTTCATCGTAGAGATCTTTAACATCCTTGGTTAAGTTTATTCCAAGGTATTTGATTGTTTTTGTAGCTATTGTGAATGGGATTGATCTTAGAAGTTCTTCCTCAGCCGTGGCATTGCCTGTGTATACAAAGGCTGTTGATTTTTGTGCATTGATTTTATATCCTGCTACTTTGCCAAACTCTTCGATGAGTTCCAGTAGTTTCTTAGTAGAGTTCTTTGGGTCCCCTAAATAAAGAATCATATCATCTGCAAGGAGGGATAGTTTGAGTTCTTCCTTCCCAATTTGTATGCCTTTAATTTCTTTTTCTTGCCTAATAGCTCTGGCTAAAACTTCCAGAATTATATTGAATAGCAGTGGTGAGAGTGGGCATCCCTGTCTGGTACCAGATCTCAGCGGAAATGCTTCCAACTTTTCCCCATTCAATAGGATGTTGGCCGTGGGCTTTTCATAAATTGCTTTGATTGTAGTGAGGAATGTTCCTTCCATACCCAGTTTGCTTAGAGTTTTCATCATGAAAGGGTGTTGTATTTTATCAAATGTTTTCTCTGTGTCTATTGAGAGAATCATATGGTTTTTCTTCTGCAGTCTGTTAATGTAGTGTATTACGTTGATTGTTTTGCGAACGTTGAACCATCCCTGCATACCAGGGATAAATCCCACTTGGTCTGGGTGGATGATCTTTCTGATGTGTTGTTGCATTCTATTGGCTAGAATTTTATTGAGTGTTTTTGCATCTATGTTCATCAGGGATATTGGTCTATAATTCTCTTTCAATGCTGCATCTTTTTCCGGCTTAGGAATTAAGGTGATGCTGGCTTCATAGAAAGAATTTGGGAGGATTCCCTCTTTTTCGATTGTTCTGAATAGTTTGAGAAGAATTGGAGTTAGTTCTTTAAATGTCTGGTAGAACTCAGCAGTGAATCCATCTGGTCCTGGGCTTTTCTTTGTTGGGAGGGCCTTTATTACTGTTTCAATTTCTGTGTCAGTTATGGGTCTGTTTAGGTTTTCTATGTCTTCCTGGCTCAATTTAGGTAGGTTGTATGTGTCCAAGAATCTGTCCATTTCTGATAGATTTCCCTGTTTGCTGGCATACAAGTCCTTGTAGTAATTTCTGATGATTCTTTTTATTTCTGTGGCGTCTGTTGTTACGTTTCCCTTTTCATCTCTGATCTTATTGATTTGGGTCTTTGTGATAACAGAAGAAGCAGATAGAGCCCCAGGGTGTGTTAGGAATATGACTTCATGGTCCACAACAGAAGGACTGAAAGATTACTCTGAACAACTGTGCAACAGCAAATTGGACAGCTTAAATGATGAATATTCCCAGAAAGACCCCTGCTAAAGTGATTAAATAATAACTAGAAAATCTGACTGGGACTGTAAGAAGTAGAGAGATTTAATGAGCTACTAACGTATTTCCTATCAAGAAATGCTCAGGTCAGATGGTTTCATTGGTAATTTCTATCAGATATTTAGAATAAATATGAGGTACTTTAAGGCATTCATTGAAAAATAAAATTAAAAGATATTTATCAGCCGTCGCTGCAGCTCAAAAGGCTAATCCTCCGCCTGTGGTGCCGGCACACCAGGTTCTAGTCCTGGTTGAAGCGATGGATTCTGTCCCAGTCGCTCCTCTCCTGTCCAGCTCTCTGCTGTGGCCGGGAAGGCAGTGGAGGATGGCCCAAGTGCTTGGGCCCTGCACCCACATGGGAGACCAGGAGAAGCACCTGTCTCCTGGCTTCGGATCAGCACAGTGTGCCGGCCACAGCAGCCATTGTGGGGTGAACCAATGGACAAGGAAGACCTTTCTCTCTGTCTCTCTCTTTCTCACTGTCTTCTCACATGGAAGATATTTATTTTCCATGATTTTGACATATCTTGGAACCAATTCTTTTATAACTCTTCCCCAAATTGAACAGATAACACTTCCCAACTAATTCTGAGATTAATATTCCTCTGATACCAAAATTAAATACTAATATCAGAAGAAAATATACAGACCAATGGAAGTTATGAATACAAAAATCTTCAACAAAAAACTCACAAATTGAATGCAGCTACATATAAAAAGATTTCACATCATGAACATTTCAGATCAGAAAAGCAAGGTTGATTAAAAGTAAAGTATCAATTAGTGCATAACATTGATTGAATACAGCAGGGAAACACATATGATCATCTCACCAGACTCAGTAAAAACATTGAAAAACCAGGTACCCCTGTGTGATAAAAAATACTCCATAAAACCAGGACTACAAGGAAATTTTCTTAGGGATGGTCCATCTAGAAAGAACCTGCAGTCTACATCATACTTAATGGTGAAAGACAAATGATTCTTCTCTTAAATCAGAAACAAGACAGAATATGTATGCCACTCCCATTTATTATTGAATAGGGTTCCTGCCATGGACCACAACTAAAGAAAAATATGTGTCTAGAGTAGGAAGGAGGAAGAAAAAGTACTTTGCATTGACACGATTTTGTTTGTAAAAAATCTTGAGAGATCCCTTAAAAGCTGGTAGAAGTGTGGACTTCAGCATTTGAAATCCAAAACATTCCAAAATCTGGAACTTCATTTGTGTCAACTTTGTGCTTTATTTGTATCACTTTATAGATTTTATTTTAATTTTGTTTCAAAGAGATCTTTCATCCACTGGTCTACTCTCTAGATTCCCCAAGAGCCAGGCCTCAGCCAGGCTGGAGCCAGGAGCCTGGAACTCAATCGAGTTCTCCCTTGGGACAGTAGGGGCCCAAGTACTTGAGCCATCATCAGCTGTACCCTACAGTGTACATCAGCAGGAAGCTGGAATCAGGAGTATTGAAAGGATTGAACCCAGGCACTCCAACGTGAGCTGCAGGCATCCCAAGCAGCAAATTAACTACTGTGCCAAATGTCCATCCCATATTATTTCAAACTCTTTACAAGAAAATGAGTGTGTTCATAAATAAAAATACGAATTTAAACTTTCTAATTTGTTTTTCAGAACTATGAAAGAACGAGGTTTGCTAGAGGCTGTAAGTATAGCACTCTCAATCTGAAACTGCACTTTGCCCTGGAGTTCTAAATAGACTTGAAATGGTTAGGATACCTGATCCTGAATGAAGATCCAATGCTTACCCAGTTTGTTTAAGGTGTACCTATGAGCATGTGAGCTGAGAAGCTTTGCCATGCTTTTTTTTTTTTAAAGATTTATTTTATTTATTTGATAGATAGTTACAGAGAGAGGTAGAGACAGAGAGAGAGGTCTTCTATCTGCTGGTTCACCCCCCAGTTGGCCACAACGGCCAGAGCTGCGCCAGTCTGAAACCAGGAGCCAGGAGCTTTTTCCGGGTCTCCCATGTGGGTGCAGGAGCCCAAGGATTTGGGTCATCTTCTACTGCTTTCCCAGGTCATAGCAGAGAGCTGGATTGGAAAAGGAGCATCTGGGACTAGAACCAGTACCCATATGGGATGCTGGTGCTTCAGGAGGAGGCTTTGACCCACTACCTCACAGTGCTGGCCCCTGCCATGCTTAATTTTAATAGACCTTTTTACATCTCACTTATGAAATCCTAAACTACAATACTCTGCGTCTTCTAGATATTTTAACCACTGCCACTTCTAAATCCTTTACTTCTTGTGGTCTCAATAATAACATCATAATGCAGATGGATACCTATGGCTTATTATTTTCATGAGTTAATAAAGACTTCTTGCTTTAATAATTAAGTAGCCAGATAACATTTCTATATTGAGATGTTTACCCTACATTATTAATAAAATTATAACATTTGCCTTTAGAAATACAAACAGATAAAGAGTGATCTTGAGTTGTTATCTGAGGAGAAAAAAATGCTGGAAAATAAACTGCAGAGGCTGAAGGATCCAGAGGTTGGTAGATGTTAGTGTCTGGAAACAGCATGCAATACCCAGTGAGGATTATCATTTAAGAGGAACCAGAGAAACATTTAAGTGTTTTATAATGTTTTCAATATTAACAATGTATAGTGTTATAAAATAAAAATGTTCTAAATATATTGAAACCAAAAAGATACTGTGAAGGTGAAAGCAGACAGCAGTGTCAAGCAGCTCTTGGCTACAGTGTGTGGAGTCGACTACCCTGGCCCACAGCTGTGTCACAGCTTCTTATCCCACTGCTGAAAGCCCACTTGCCCTCTTTTCATGGCAGAGTAACTTGTATGTTGCAACTTGCGCAATGCTCACTCCCACAAACAAGCTTCTGCCTTTTTCAAGATGAAGGACTGTATTCTTCACAATGTTTATCTGTCCTAAGTCACTTAACTGCATGAAACTAACTGTCTATTAGGCTTCTATTTTTAAAAACATTATCATTGACAATTATTTTATGTGATGCATATGTAACCCATTTTCTGCATATGTCCTCCCAAGTTTTATTCTATATTTTTGTATTGTGAGGTAATTTTGGGAAGAATCATACCACATGTAGCAGAACTGACTGTAATTTATCAGGGTAATTTAATCATTTAAGGCATGTTAGCTGTAGCTTAGACTCAGTAAAGCACTGTTACAAACAGCCTAGCTGTATCATTGTGTTTTGTTTTTATTCAAATCATTTCCCTAAAATGTACTATAGTGATCCCTGGAGTACAACGGAAATCTTTGTGATGTATATTCTTATTTGTTTCCCTATTTATTGTGTCCCTATTTAATTCTGGCTTATATAATTACACAGAAAGCAAAGTTAGTAGATGATCAAACAAAGAAAATTGTAAAAATAGAGAAGAAAAAAGAAAAAGGAAAACCCGAGGATTCTGAGGGGTAAGACCTGATGATTTATGTGCATCTTCCTTTATATTTTTATTTCAGAAGAGTGAGACATAAAGACGCGTGTGCAGCTTTCTGCTTTGTTAGTTTATGTTTTTATTATAATTTAAGTTCATATAAACATCATGCATTGCCAGGTTTAAAAAACATAATGTAGCAAATGTCTAGCTTTATAAGATTAGGCTATTATTGTGAGGAAAAGGTGAATAAAAGGAAGAATAAAGAACCAGAAGTGCACTTGAGGTAGATAATGAGCCACAGGATGTTCAGGAATAGGCAAACAATTAAATCATTAAATAACTAAAAACAAAACAGGATTTGTATTATTTGCTTGATGGTCTCGCTCATGTTTCATTTGTTAAATCCCCAGAATTTGTTTCTCTTTATAGTATTTCTTAATTGTTCTCATTTTTATAAAAGCATGTTATATAAGTGGATGATGGTAAAGTTGCTTTATTAAGTGAAAATTTTCTTTATTATAAACAACTACTGAATTTTGAATGTTCTTGGTCAAATCCTAATATCAAAAGATAGTTTTATAAAGAACATATAAGTCCACTCTGTATTGAGTTTCCCAAGTTCTGAAAAGAAACTTGTTGGACAATGGCTTTGATCCATGACATAGACGATTTAAAAAATAATCAAAGAAGGAAAGGTGACGTGCACTTTGAAAACATCAATCTTTTTATATGTTCGTTATGCCATTGTGAGGTTAGCTTCAGAAATGTCATTCAATTATTCATTACGTAACCTGTATAGATTTTGCACTTTTAAAAGTATGAATTTCTTTGAAAAATTTATCCACTTAAAATGGCTTAAAATTATCTTCATGAAATCAAAGTAATGCATTTGAATTATAGGACGATGTCTACCATAAAACAGTCTAAAATGAAAGAAGATTTTCAGAAATTTCAGGTACTGTACATGCTCTTTCTATGTGTGTATCTTTGATCAGTGGGCTATAAATTATATGTATAAACAATGTTAGTATGAATACAAATATGGGAGATGTGTGTGTGTGCATGTGTGTGCAAGTATCAAAATTCTTCCTAAGATACCTCTTTTGGTTGGTTATCTTTTAAAATTTATTTGGAAGGCTGAGAATCAGTGTTATAGCAAGAGAGCAAAATCAAGAGTGAGAGTGAGAGACAGAGAGAGACATAAAGATGAAAGAGGAGCTCCCACCCAGCTGATTTACTCCCCAAATGCGTGAAACTGCTAGAACTGTGCCAGGCTGAAGCCAAGAGCCCAGAAATCAATTTTAGTCTCATATGGGTGGCAGGGCCCCAGCTACTTGAGCCATCACCTGGCTGCCTTACACAGTGTACTTCAGCAGGAATCTGGAATTGGAAGAGGATCTGAGACTTGAATCAGGCACTTGAATATGGGGTGTGAGTGTTCCATTGGTGTCTTTTTTTTTTTTTTTTGGACAGGCAGAGTGGACAGTGAGAGAGAGAGACAGAGAGAAAGGTCTTCCTTTTTGCCATTGGTTCACCCTCCAATGGCCTCTGCGGCCAGTGCATCTCGCCGATCCGAAGCCAGGAGCCAGGTGCTTCTCCTGGTCTCCCATGCGGGTGCAGGGCCCAAGGACTTGGGCCATCCTCCCATGTGGTGTCTTAACCATTGCACCAAATACCCACCCCCTTGTTGATCGATTATTATTACAAATTTCAGAAAATAAAATTATAAAATCAGGCATATTGATGTCATGTCAAGATCATGAAATTATTACCACAACCATTAAGAAAGAACGAACATCATTGGAAATCACATTAAGGACTTAATTGTGTGTCTTTGTATAAGTGCCTTTAATCTATTTGAATTTGATGTTTTTCATCACTAAAATGGGTAAAACAACAGCTAATCAGGGTGGGTGGTGATTGCAGTGTTTAGTATAGGAGTTAAATGCCTGCATCCTATATCAGAGACCCTGTATTCAAGTCCCATCTGTCCTGATACCAGCTTTCCATAAATACACACCCACAGCATAGGTGGCAACCATGATGGTTCAAGTACTTAGTTCCCTGCCACCCACATGGGAGACCTGGATTGAATTCCTGGCTCCTGGCTTTGGTCTGACTCTATTACAGTAAGTGAACCAGTAGATGGAAGATGTCTCTATCTCTTTTTGTTTCTATCTCTGCCTTTCAAACAAAATTATTAAAAATAAAATATAAACCAATAGCTTCTCTGTCTCAAAAAGGTATGAAAGATAAAAAACAAATAAGAAAAAATTCTTTAGAAATTATGAATCACATAGCTCACTGTTTTATGTCATCCAGTAAGAGCAATATGAATAACTCATTATTTTATTTTGGCTTTTCTTTTGCTACAAGCTAATTTCTTTTTTTTAAATTGTTTTTTAATTTGACAAATAGTTAGACAGTGAGAGGGAGAGTCAGAGAGAAAGGTCTTCCCTGTGCTGGTTCATCCCCCGAGTGGCCACCATTGCGCTGATTCAAAGCCAGGAGCCAGGTGCTTCCTCCTGGTCTCCCACACGGGTGCAGGGGCCCAAGGACTTGGGCCATCCTCCACTGCCTTCCCGGGCTACAGCGGAGAGCTGGACTGGAAGAGGAGCAGCCGAGACTAGAACCCGGCGCCCATATGGGATGCTGGCGCCACAGGCAGAGGATTAACCAAGTGAGCCATGGTGCCGGCCCACTCAAGTTAATTTCTTAGTAATCATTTCAGTGAGTGGTATATTTACCTGAGTGATTAAAAATGTAGATAACATAAATTCAGGAAAAAGTAAGCGTCACTTGATATGTTGTGTATAAAAAGTACATTTTTTGAAAGTATTAATCTTCTCTTGCTGCATAATATTTGCCACAGAAGTAGCAGCTTAAAACCTCACAGTTTCAGTGGATTAGGAGGCTGAACATGACAGCTGCATCATAGGTTGCAGCCAAAGTTATTGGCTGTGTGCTAGTCCCTTCTGTAACTCGAATCCCTGGATGTCTAGCCAAAGTCTGCAGTTTCCTGCCGTGGAGCCTTTTCCTAAGCAGCTTACATTATGTCAACTTGCTTCTGTAAAGACTGCCAACAGTCTCTCTCTTTTTTTAAAGATGTATTTTATTTATTTGAAAGAGTTACAGAGAGGTAGAGAGAGAGAGAGAGAGAGAGAGCGAGCGAGCGAGAGAGAGAGGTCTTCCATCTGATGGTTTACTCCCCAAATGGCTGCAACAGCCAGAGCTGAGCTGACCCAAAGCCAGGAGCCAGGAGATTCTTCTGGGTCTCCCAAGCAGGTGCAGGGGTCCAAGGACTGAGCCATCTTGCATGGCTTTCTCAGATGCATTAGCGGGTAGCTGGATCAGAAATGGAACAGCCGGGACTCAAACCGGTACCCATATGCGATGCCGAGGCTTTAACCGGCTGCACCATCTGCTGGTTCACTCTCCAAATGGCCACAATGACTGGGGCTTGGCCAATCTGAAACCTGGAGCCAGGAGCTTCTTCCAGGTCTCCCATGTGCGTGAAAAGTAACAAAGCACTTGGGCCATCTTCTATAGCTTTCCAGGCACAATGGCAGGGAGCTGGGTCAGAAGTGTAGCAGTTGGGACTTGAACATGTACCCATATTGGATGCCAGTGTCACAGGCAGTGGCTTAACCTGCTATGCCACAGTGCTGACCCCCAGTCTAGGCCATTTATTGAAGATCAATAGAATCTACAATGTTACTTGGTTAGGACTGTAGAGCAAATCATTGGTGAAATTCAAATTGAATGGTAAGCATGGCTTTTTGAGTCCTGTTCGGCATCTGCCTTGGTGATGAAAGCCGATTTACCTTTGCCTTCTTGTGCTGGCATAAGTAGTGGAATCAGTTTTTATGTTTATATGTCTAAGTAATGATAATATAAATAAAATGCTTTAAAACTTTCTTTTAAAAAATTTTTTTTTGTTCATTTGAAAGGCAGCAAGACAGAGTCTTCCATCCTCTAATTCAGTCCCCAAATGCCTTCAACAGCTAGATCTGGTTCATGCTGAACCCAGGAGGCCAGAACTCCATCCAGTTATCCCATGTCTATGGCAGGAACCCCAGTAATTGAGCCATCACCGGCTTCCTCCCAGGGTGTGCATTAGTAAGAACCTGGATCAGAAGTAGAGCTGGGATTTGACAAGGGATTCAAGCATCCCAAGTGTCACTGTGCTCTATAAAGTTTATTTAAAGTATGTGTAAATTAAAGTCTGCAGGGACTCAAAGTTGCCTCATATTGTTTAAAATGGGCTGGGCTAAGAGAAATCCAGTCTCGTTTTTCTTCCTTTTCACATGTCAAGTAATTCTAAATTGTATCTTGAATATTGTGACTATCAGGTTGTTGAAACTCTGGATCTTGTTAGATTATTCTCATGATTGAAAAAATTTCCCTTTAGTATAAAGTTAACATGATTGGTTTCAAAATGTAAGTTATATTTTAGGTAGCAGCTCAAATTGCGTTTCAGTTCTGGCTAGGCTGCTTGTGGTTCAGAGGTCAGGGAGAAATTTGGGTAGAGTTTATACAAGGAATTTGGGGCTCTCTTTATTTGCCTGTCTTCTTTGTGTCCCTCACCTCGCCTGCTTCCCCTTGACTTCTCCAGTGGCTGTGGTCGTCCTGAATTCGGTCCTCTGGTTTGAGTTGTAAAGATCTGGGTTGTGTATCAGTGATGAGGCATCCTGCCTGGTTCAGAGAGGGCTCTCCTGAAAAAAGGAGAATCTTATTCAGGACACTTTCCAGGTGCCAATTATTTTTTTTGACAATCTCACTGCACTTGATTTTGGCCAGAGGTTTTGGTGGTCATATACAGCAGCATTAGTCCCTTGGGAACTTGCTCAGCCATACCAGAAGCAGAACTGGGGACTTTATATACTTTCATTAAACTGTTGTTCATCTAATAGAAACTTCCTGAGACTTTTTCATGTTTTTAGAATCTACTAATTCTCACAGCCAGAACTATGTTTATTTTGTGTTAAAAGTAGAGATTCTTCTTCTAGTAAGATTTGAAATGTTTCTATTTAAATATTTGAGGCCTTGAGAAAAAGAGAAATGAAATAATGTAATTGTAATTTGCCATATTCTGGTCTATTTGCCTGTGACAAATCAGTAGGGAGCTACATACTCATTTTAGAGAAGGGATAATTGTGAAACATAAATTAATCAAAAATAAAATAATAAATACTTTTTCTCCCTCCTTACTTCCTAGAAAGTAACAGATGATCTGGAAACTGAGAATAAAGTCCTCTGGGAAAAACTGAAAGCAGCTTTGGAGGTAAAGGGTGTCGTGTTCCTTTAAAATTAACAAGGGAAGAAAAATACTCAGAATGAATCTTAAGTGAATAATTTTGAGCTTATAAATAAATATATGCTTATATTGTACTATTTGCCTGATTTAAAATATATTCATTTTATGCAATAGAAACAATAAAATTTAGTATTCTGGTAAGAAAAACAGTAAGCTATAAGAAGAAGTAAACTTTGGTAATTAAACCGGAGCAATCTGTTTCAAACTGATACAGTGTACTTAAAGGTAAAATACTGTAGGCATTCCAATTAAACCCAGTTAAACTGGGATGTTGGTTCATACCGCTATTTTGCTAATTCTAGCTGAACAATAAAACAAAATGAACGAAGCTACAAGCATTTCCATAAGTGGATAGATAAAATGTAACTGCTTGATGTTACTTTTTTTCTGAAAATATAATCAATAAGGTTATTAGTGACTTAATCCAAAAAGGTGATGGGGAACAAAATAGAATAGGTTTCAGAGCTGAAAATAAGAAAACAACATTTATTTTTATCTAAACAATCATCTGGAAAATAATTGTTAACTGTATCATTCAGGAAACATAAATTTGTATCTATACTACTAGTCTATCATGACTTCAGGATAGTATATTTAACAACAAATAAAATGTAAACAACAAATAAAAGGTAAATTTTTTAATTTATCATTTTGACAAGAATATAAGGAGCAGCAATTTCTAATATTTGTGGATGTATGTTGAAATGAGTATTCCATCTCAATACTTCTATTATCAATATGAATTGATACTTTTCTTAAAGAAAATATTTAGCAAAATATTGGAAAGATGTAGCCTTTTCCCTCAACAAGTCCACTTCTAAAATTGTCCTAAATAATAAAAAGTATATAGAGATTTCGCACAAACATGTAAAAGGTAATATTTCAGTAGCAAAGTTTAGAAATGATCTAGATGTTCACTGATAAGAAATTTGCTAAATAAATTGTTACATTATTAAATGTACTTGTGTTACCTATTCTGATTGAAATGCATTTGTTGTCATAAAAACATTTATAACATTTTCATGAGAGAGTATATTATTCATGTGTATTATGATTCAGTCTAAATAAAGATTATAAATAGATATACATATGTGTGCCAGCTATATTTAAAATGATTAAAAGGAAGACACATCAAAATGTTAACAGTGGTTTTTCTCTATATGGTGAGGTTGTGATTTTTGTTGTTGTTAATGTATATATTTTTTAATTATATGGCTAACTAGATTAACATGTCATTTATTTTTTAAAGATTTATTTATTTTTACTTGAAAGTCAGAGTTACAGAGAGAGAGAGGACTTCCATCCACTGGTTCACTCCTAAATTGGCCGCAACGGCTTGAGCTGCAATGATCCGAAGCCAGGAGCCAGGAGCTTCTTCTGGGTCTCCCACATGGGTGCAGGGTCCCAAGGACTTGGGCCATCTTCTACTGCTTTCTCAGGCCACAGCAGAGAGCTGGGTCAGAAGTGGAGCAGCCAGGTCTTGAACCAGCGCCCATATGGAATGCTGGCACTTCAGGCCTGGGTGTTAACTGGCAGCACCACAATGCTGGCCCCATTAATCTATATATTCTTTCATATAAATAATATGTTAATGAAAATGCAGCATGTCAAAAGCCCATGGGATATAGCAAAAGCAGTATTAAGAGGGAAGTTTCTGGCATTAAATGCTTACATTAAACAGAGAGAAATGTCTCAAATTAAAGATCTAATGATGCATCTTGAAGATTTAGAAAAACAAGAACAAACCAAACCTCAAATCAGCAGGAGATGAGAAATAAGCATTAGAGCAGAAATAACTGAAGTTTAAACTAAGAAGAACAACAAAAAGTTAGATTTTTGAGAATATAAGTAAAATAGATAAATCTCTAGCCAGAGTAACATAACAAAGAGAAAAAATGCAAAAAATAAAATTAGAGATTAAAAAGGAGACATTACAACTGAAATCACTGAAATGCAAAGGATTGTAAAAAACTGCTATGAAGAACTATATGCTAATAAACTGGAAAACCTTGGCTGGCGCTGCGGCTCACTAGGCTAATCCTCTGCCTGTGGCACCGGCACCCCAGGTTCTAGTCCCAGTTGGGGCGCTGGATTCTGTCCCGGTTGCTCCTCTTCCAGTCCAGCTCTCTGCTGTGGCCTGGGAAGGCAGTGGAGGATGGCCCAGGTCATAGGGCCCTGCACCTGCATGGAAGACCAGGAGGAAGCACTTAGCTCCTGGCTTCGGATCAGCACAGCGCAACGGCTGTAGCAGCCATTTGGGGGAAGGAAGACCTTTCTGTCTCTCTCTCACTGTCTAACTCTGCCTGACAAACAAACAAACAAACAAACTGGAAAACCTCAAAGAAATAGATAAATTCCTGGATCATAAAACCTACCAATATTAACTCAAAAAGATATGGACAACCTAAACAGACCCATAACAAGCAATGAGATTGAACCAGAAATCAAAAGACTTCCATCAAGGAAAAGCCTGGGATCTGATGACTTTACTACTGAATTCTACAAAACATTCAAATAGGAGGTAACTCCAATATTCTTGAAACTATTCTAAAATATTGAACAGGATGGAACCCTGCCAAACTCTTTTTATGAGGTCAGCATCACTTTGATGCTGAAACCAAAACATGACATGAAAAGAACCTACAAAGATTCTCAAGAGTACTAGCAAACTGAATCAAAAACATCATACATCAGGATCTAGTGGGATTTATCCCAGAAATGCAAGGGTGGTTCAATGTTCACAAAATCAATAAGCATCATAAATCACATCAGTAGAATGAAGAACAAAAATCATTTGGTCATCTCAATAGATGCAGAGAAATCATTTGGTAAGATTTAACACCCCTTCATGATAAAAAAAAAAAAAAACCTCCACAAATTAAGGATAGAAGGAACATTGCTCAAAATTCTAAAGCCTAGATATCGGAAATCAACAGCCAATATCATACTGAATGGGGAGAAGAAGAAAGCATTTCCCTTAAATCTGGAAAAAGACAAAGATATCCACTTTTACCACTCTTACTATAGTACTGGATATTTTAGTGAGCAATTAGAGAGGAGAAAGGGCATCAAGTTAGAAAAGAAGAAATCAAATTATCATGTTTGCAAATTACATGATGTTATACATAGAAAAAACTCAACACTTCACCAAAAAGATGTTAGAATTGATAAACCAATTCAGTAAAGTGCAGGTTCCAAAATAAACATAGAAAAACCAGTAGCTCTTTTGCATCCTAATGATGAACTAATAGAAAGAGAAATCAAGAAATAAATCCCATTTACAGTAGTCACCAAATATCAGATATTTAGAAATACATTTAACCAAAGAAGTGAAAGATCTCTACGATGAAAATTATCAAACATGGATGAAAGAAATCATCAAGTACACAAAAACATTTTGGAAAATGTCCTGGGCTTATGGATTGGAAGAATCAATATCATTAAAATGTCTATACTACCTACAGGAATCTACAGATTCAATATAATCCTTAAAAATACCGATGACAATCTTCACAGAATTAGAAACAGCAATCCTAAAATTCATATGAAATCACAAATGACCTCAAATAGCCAAAATGATCCTGAACAAGAAAAATCGAAATGAAAGCATCATAGTAGTTGACTTCAAATCATACTACAAAGTTGTTGTAATTAAAGCAACATGGCATTGGCATAGAAACCAATATGTAGATCAATGACACATAATAGATAACCCAGAAATTAATCCATATATGTATAGTCAATTTTTTTTGACAAAAGTTTTCAGAGCATACAGTGGAGTAAGGATAGTCTCTCCAACAAATAGTGCTGGCAAAACTAGATTTATATATGTCGAGGAATGAAATTAGATCCATATCTTAACCATACACAAAAATCTACTCAAAATGTATCAAAGACCTCCATTTAAAGCCTGAAACTATGTAGTTACTGGAGGAAAACATAGGGGAAACACTCCGAGACATTGGTGTAGGGGATAACTTCTTAGACAAGAACCCTAATCACAGGCAACAAAAGCAAAACTAAATAAATGAAACTATATCAAACTCAGAAGCTTTTGCACAGCAAGGAAATAATTAATAGAGTGAAGAGACATCCAACAGAATGGAAAAAATGTTTGCATACCATCTATCTGACAAAAGAGTAATATCCCAAATATATCAGCAACTTAAAAAGCTCAACAGCAGAAAAACAACCATTCAGGTTGAGAAATGAGCAAAGGGCTTCAATATACAGTTCTCAAAAGAAGAAATAAAAATGACGAACAAATATGTGAAAAAATTCTCAACATCACTAGCCATCAGGGAAATGCAACTGAAAACTACAATGAGATATTGCCTCAACTTTGTCAGATGGTTAAAATTCAAAACACAGTAAAAAATTCTGGCAAGAATGTAGACAAAAAGAAACACTTATACACTGTTGGTGGGAGTGTCAATTAGGTGCATCCACTGTGGAAAACAGTGTGGAGGTTTCTTACAAATTAGAGGTAGACATGCCATATGATCCAGCAGTCCCACTACTGAGTGTGTACCCGAAAGACGTGAACACAATGAATCAGAGATACCTACACGACAGTGTTCATAGTAGCACTATCACAATAGCCAAACTTTGGAATCAATCAAGGTATCCATCATCAGGTTAATGGACAAAGAAAATGTAGCATATATACACAATGGGATGTTATTCAATTATAAAAGAGAATGAAACTGTACCATTTGCAGCAAAATGGACTCAAATAGAGGACATCATGTTGAGTGAAGTAAGCTGGACCCAGAAAGATAAATGCCACATGTTCTCCCTCATATGCAGGAGCTAAAATTTAAAAACAAAAGAAGAAAGAAATGTCAGTGTATATTAGTATTACTGCAAATATAGTTTCATAAAGTTTTGTTTTAGAGCTTTGTGAAATCAGTGGTTAAGAATGTTATACTACTATATTTTTATTTATTTATTTATTTTTTTAATTTTTGACAGGCAGAGTGGACAGTGAGAGACAGAGACAGAGAGAAAGGTCTTCCTTTGCCGTTGGTTCACCCTCTAATGGCCGCCGCGGTAGCGCGCTGCGGCCGGCACACCGCGCTGATCCGATGGCAGGAGCCAGGTGCTTATCCTGGTCTCCCATGGGGTGCAGAGCCCAAACACTTGGGCCATCCTCCACTGCACTCCCTGGCCACAGCAGAGAGCTGGCCTGGAAGAGGGGCAACCGGGACAGGATCGGTGCCCCGACCGGGACTAGAACCCGGTGTGCCGGCGCCGCAAGGCGGAGGATTAGCCTGTTGAGCCATGGCGCTGGCCTATACTACTATATTTTTAATGATCTGTGATTACTTTAAAATTTACTGTATACAGTGAAATTTTCCATCTAATTTTTTTAATTAAACTTCTATTTAATGAATATAAATTTCCAAAGTACAGCTTATGGGTTACAATGGCTTCCCCCTCCCAAAACTTCCCTCCCACCCGCAACCCTCCCCTTTCCCGCTCCCTCTCCCCTTCCAATCACATCATGATTCATTTTCAATTCTCTTTATATACAGAAGATCAGTTTAGTATATATTAAGTAACGATTTCAACAGTTTGCCCCCATATAGCAAAACAAAGTGAAAAAAAAAAATACTGTTGGAGTACTAGTTATAGCATTAAATAAGAGTGTACAGCACATTAAACACAGAGATCCTACATAATATTTTTTTAAAAAAAATTAATTTTCTATGCCATTTCCAATTTAACACCAGGTTTTTTTTTCATTTCCAATTATCTTTATATACAGAAGATCAATTCAGTATATAATTAGTAAAGATCACATCAGTTTGTACCCACGCAGAAACACAAAGTGTAAATATACTGTTTCAGTACTAGTTATAGCATCACTGCACATTAGACAACACATTAAGGACAGATCCCACATGGGATGTAAACACACAGTGACTCCTGTTGCTGACTTAACAATTTGACACTCCTGTTCATGGCGTCAGTAATCTCCCTAGGCTCTAGTCATGAGTTGCCAGGGCTATGGAAGCCTTTAGAGTTCGCTGACTTTGATCTTATTCCGATAGGGTCATAGTCAAAGTGGAAGTTCTCTCCTCCCTTCAGAGAAAGGTACCGCCTTCTTTGATGGCCCTGTTCTTTCCACTGGGATCTCACTCACAGAGATCTTTCATTTAGGTCTTCTTCTTTTTTTTTTTTTCTTTTCCATGGTATCTTGGCTTTCCATGCCTACAATACTCTCATGGGCTCTTCAGCCAGATCCGAATGCCTTAAGGGCTGATTCTGAAGCCAGAGTGTTGTTTAGGACGTCTGCCATTCTATGAGTCTGCTGTGTATCCCACTTCCCATGTTGGATCTTTCTCCCCCTTTTTGATTCTATCAGTTAGTATTAGCAGACACTTGTCTTGTTTGTGTGATCCCTTTGATTCTTAGACCTATCAGAGCCATCGGTTGTGAACTGAAATTGATCACTTGGACTAGTGAGATGGCATTGGTACATGCCACCTTGATGGGATTGTATTGGAATCCCCTGGCACATTTCTAACTCCATCATTTGGGGCAAGTCTGATTGTGCATGTCCCAAATTGTACATCTCCCCCCTCTCTTTTTACACTCTTAAATTTAACAGGGATCACTTTTCAGTTAAAATTTAAACACCTAAGAATAATTGTGTGTTAATTACAGAGTTCAACCACTAGTACTAGAACAACAACAACAACAACAAAATACTAAAAAGGATAAAGTATTACATTGTACATCTAGAGTCAGGACAAGAGCTGACCAGGTCATTGTTTGTTATAGTGTCCATTTCACTTAACAGGTTTCCCCTTTGGTGCTCAGTTGTCGCCGATCAGGGAAAACAAATGATATTTGTCTCTTAGGGACTGGCTTAATTCACTCAGCATGATGTTTCCAGATTCCTCCATTTTGTTGCAAATGACTGGGTTTCATTGTTCCTTACTGCTGTATAGTATTCTATGGAGTACATGTCCCATAATTTCTTTATCCAGTCTACTGTTGATGGGCATTTGGGTTGGTTCCAGGTCTTAGCTATTGTGAATTGAGCTGCAATAAACATTAATGTGCAGATGGCTTTTTTATTTGCCAATTTAATTTCCTTTGGGTAAATTCCAAGGAGTGGGATGGCTGGGTTGTATGGTAGGGTTATGTTCAGGTTTCTGAGCAATCTCCACACTGACTTCCATAGTGGCTTAACCAGTTTGCATTCCCACCAACAGTGGGTCAGTGTCCCTTTTTCCCCACATCCTCTCCAGCATCTATTGTTGTTGGATTTCTGAATGTGAGTCATTTTCACCGGGGTGAGGTGAAACCTCATTGTGGTTTTGATTTGCATTTCTCTGATTGCTAGTGATCTTGAACATTTTTTTCATGTGTCTGTTGGCCATTTGGATTTCCTCTTTGGAAGGGAATATCATTATATTCTTAGAATTTATCTAAAAGCACATTCAATTTGTTAAAAACTAAAGGAAATTTTAAAGAAATTTTTCATTTTAGAATAAATTATGTATTTCTACTGTTCATTCTTTGATATTATGGATATTAATTTTTACCATTTACCATCTATCACTTCTCATACTGCATATGTTTTATTAATCTTATATTGTCTATGTTATAATCAGAGCCTTATAAAAGGAGAAACTCCTGGGTAGGACAATAGCCCCCAGAAGCAGGAGAGATTTTCTCAGCTATAAATTTGTTTTTGGAGCTGTTTAAATATTAATTATACCAATGATTTAACTTATTTTACTCCAACTCAGAAAAATAAAAGTTGAGAATTATATGAGCATAAAAATCTAGATTCCTGAATTTTTTAATATTGGCAGGAAAATGTCTTGGAAAACACTTGATAACTGGCACTTTTTCACAAACAGGAAGCTGAGACAGCTAAGTATCAACTCGATGATTTCCTAAATCAACAAAAGGCCAAGGCAGCAATGGAAAAAGGGAAAATAAAAGTTAAAGGTGAAGACTCAAAAAGTAAACTATTGGAGAAAAAAAGAGGAAAATCATTAATGTTAGCTATTCATGGACAAAAGAGCGGTGATGAAATCCAGGGACATCCACAGGTAAGGAAATGACCAAAGTAGAAGAAGTGGAGACAGTACTAAGGAAATAACCAAAGTAGAAGAAGTGGAGACAGTACTATGTACTATAGTAATTGATTTTCTATGTTATTATTACTTCATTATGTGTGTATGTATATGTATGTATGTATATAAAGTCCCTGTGCTTTTTGTTAATTTTACTTTTACATTCTGGATCTGCCAATTCATTATTATCTTGAAGACTGCTATAAATTAACCTGTATAACATCAAGTTAGTAATGTTAGTTTAGGTTTCAAATTCAAGTCTTTCTAACTCCGAATCATGTCTCAAGATATCTTCTTTGTATATATGGCTACACTTGAAACCTCAGTTTGTAAATACCTTTATTGTTTTGTATTTCTCAATACTTTTTTCCTAAACTCCAAATAAAGGTTATTGTATATAACAGGTTAAATATAAAAGAAGCCAGATTAAATAGTAAGATGAACCTGGACAGAGACGATAACTTCATTACCTTAAAACTCATGTTGCTTTTCACATAAGCAAGCAGTTCTAATTTTTAGTGATTACAATACAGACCAATGCAAGTCTGACACCCCATCTATCCTGCTCAGCACTCATTAAACATCTCCTGCTTAGTAGGTTGTTCTCATGGGTGATGCACATAGCCATTTGTTCAGGTTGGCCTGTCCTGGTGAATAGTGAAGCAGATTGTTACTAGAGATGGAAGGGAGGTTGTTCATGCTCACTGTCTTCATGTGCTCATCTTACAGTCATTCTTCAGTTAACTATAATCGTATTTCCTTTTTTTATTATTTAATAAATGTGAATTTACGAAGTGCAGCTTTTGTATTAATGTGGCTTTCCCTCTCCCAACCTCCCTCCCTCCTGTGGCCCTCCCCTCTCCCTCTCCCACTCCCTCTCCCATCCTGCCCTTCATCGAGTTTCATTTTCAATTACCTTCATATACAGAAGATCAACTTAGTATATACTAAGCAAGGATTTCAACAGGCTGCCCTCACACAACTGCACAAGGTATAGGGTATTGTTTGATTAGTAGTAGTGTTTTTAAGTTTCATAGTAAAACACGTTAAGGACAGAGATCCTACGTGGGGAACCTGTACCCAGTGACTCCTGTTGTAGATTTAACAATTGGCACTCTTATTTATGGCGTCTGCAATCACCCGAGGTTCTTGCCGTGAGCTGTCTAGGCTATGGAAGCCCCTTGAGTTCACCAGCTCTGAACTTGTTTAGTCAAGGTGTATTTCTTTCCCAGATACTCTATGACACTGTGCCAAGGTCATAGGAAATATACTTGATGGTGTTCTAATGGGTGCCTTGAGGTTTCCTCTCATCCTCTCAGCAGAGTTTTGCTGTTTGACCACTTACTTTTTAATAGTCTTAAATTTATTTAATAGCTGCATAATTGTTATTTGGTTTTTCTTTTTTTCTGGTACTCTTCATCCTCTTGATATGTGCATCATTTAGCTTGATATTTCTCTGGGTTTTATCTGGGATTCTCTTTTCATTACAACCAGTCTTTCTGAACTCTTATACCTTCATGGCTCTCAGTGCCACAGAATTCTTCTCTCTAATCCAGACATCTAGTTTCCAGTCCTATTATTCACCAGAATAGCTAGTTTTCCTCCTTGAATGAACTGCGTACATCCAGAATTCATCATGTACCCAAATGAATGGATTGCCTTTCTCCCAGGCTAGTTTCCTCTCCCAGCACTCAGTTTCCTAGCAACTCACCCACCTAATTACTGACACCAGAAACTCGGTGATTACTGTGGTGTCAGTCCAATTATGAACCATCAAGTCTGTCAAATGCTGTCTACTTGTCTCATTTTCCCTGACAGTACCCTTGGACAAGCTGCCACCAGGACTCTAATTGACTACCTTCAGTCTGGTCATTTAAAAATTGCTATCTGTTCATGTGACCTCCTTGCCTGAAATTAATTACTTTTGGTTGAAGTACAAATTCCTAATTATGGTTTAAGGCTTCATCAAAACTGCTCCTTTTCTGAGACCCCAGCCTTGTCTTTGATTTGCCCCCTGGACATGGCACATGCTTTCTCACACACACATTACCTGTATTTTATGTGTGGAATAAATTGTTTTACATCACCTTCAGATTTTGCGTATTTTATTCCCTTTACTTGAAACACTATTTCTACTTTCCTCATTTCCTAAAATTCATCTGACTAAAAAATGACTCTGAACAGAACACATCATGTTAGTTCTCTTTTGCTGTGTAACAAAGTATTCCAAAATTACTGACAGATCTCAGGGACTGTCATCTGGGGTGAGATAGGAGAGAGTGTGTTGTTTGTGTGGTCAGGCAAAATGTGAGAGCTCTTGCTTAAAATTACCTCCACATGAGGCTCAGGGAAGGGGCTTATAAAGCGACAGAAACTGAAGCCGGAACATTTGAAAGTGAGCTTGGGCTTTTGATCATGTCCTTGTGTACAGATGCTGAGATTTGGTTTGTGATCACCAAGGATGGAGATTTCAGTAACAAATCCTTCCCCTAGCAGACTTGGGGCAGTCATGCTGTCTGATGTCTTGCTCCTTTAAAGAATAAGTTTATTTCTCTTTAGAAAGTGGCTTGCAGGGGAACTTGACAGGGGAAACAATATAACTGAGGGGCTGAGGAATATGTGTCCTGCTGTTAGAAGGGAGAGGGGAGGGAAGCCTTCAAAGTATTAAGTGAGCCTTTTTTTTTCATTTGGGAAGTTTGTTGTTTAATCACATAACCTGTGTTGGTCAGGCATCCAGTTTGCTTTGACAAGGCTTCTGTCTCAAGGTCTCAACAGCATGTAGTCAATGTGTAAACCTTAGCTGCATTTTTTTTTTTTTTTTTTGGACAGGCAGAGTGGATAGTGAGAGAGAGAGAGAGAGAAAGGTCTTCCTTTTTGCCGTTGGTTCACCCTCCAATGGCCGCTGCGGCCGACACACCGCGCTGATCCGAAGCCAGGAGCCAGGTGCTTCTCCTGGTCTCCCATGCGGGTGCAGGGCCCAAGCACTTGGGCCATCCTCCACTGCACTCCCTGGCCATAGCAGAGAGCTGGCCTGGAAGAGGGGCAACCGGGATAGAATCCGGCGCCCCAACCGGGACTAGAACCCGGTGTGCCAGCGCCGCAAGGAACCTTAGCTGCATTTTAATTAAAAAAAAAAAAAAAAAAAGGCGCTTCGAAACCCACTCACAGACCCAGGTAACCATAGTTAGGCCTCAGGTCTTTGCTGGCTTTAGCTTGATCTTGCCCTAGTGCCTCTCAGTGAGGACACTTACAACGTGGACTTGAGGCAGAGAGAGATATGGAGAGACCAAGGGGTAGTAGATACGGGATGGACCGAAAAGGTGGAGAGACAGATGTGGAGAGACTGGTAGACAGAAATGTTCATGGCCAGGGATGGAGGGGTCTTATTTTTGAAAATGCCATTCCATTGCTCTTGTCATGCCCTATTCCTTAGACGTGTCGTTGGGATCATCCCACATTTATGGGAAGGGACGACCATGCCACTGGTACGGGTAGTATAATGGAGATCAGTGGGGGCTATTTTAGAAGTTGCCAACTGCAAGTAGATTGGTAAGATTGGTATTAGGTTGTGAAAACTTCTGAATTGAATGCTAAATGAAGCAATTTGGTCTTCAATACTCGGAAAAGGAAGATCCTCTGAAAGTTCTGATGTGAAAAGGTAAAGATTTATGGTTTTGAAGAGAACAATTATACATCAGTAGGCAGATGGATTATTCTTTTAGTGATATCATGAAAATAAATTTTTGATATCTATTGTAATTATAGATTTATTTCACTTATTTAACTTATTCCATTATTAATCCACTTACATAGGTTTGGAAATTATAATGCTGTTTGCTGTGGAATTGTGATACTGTTAATATAAAAAATGAATTTTCTCATCTGAAATAGGAAGCTGTCAGTGATCTTGGATCTGGGCCTCACAGAAGAGCTGCCTAGGTTATGAGCTATTGGGTGTGGGTAGAAATCTATAACCTAAAATGAGTAAAGGAAAAATATTTGGAACTTCTGTTGGATACTAGATTATATTGCACAGAAATCTATCATATATACATCTTAATGCTTTAATGGAAGAGGTATTTGGTTTTTGGCTTCTGTGCTTGTTTTTATTTTCTAAATTTTTATTTACGTAAATGAAACAAATTTCATGTATCTCATACAGTTTTAAGAACATAATGACACTTCCCATACAATCTCCATCCTCCTTCATTCCCACTCTTCATCCTATTTCCTTTATTTTTTTTTCATTTTTGCAATAATATACTTTATTTTTTTTCTTTGAGAACAACATTTATCATTAGTGAAAGAAGCACCTACACAAACAAGTAATGGAATTGAGCACTTAAGCATATCTAAAACTTATGAGACATAAGAATGTCCTCCATTTAATATGAAGTAAATCTTTGAGAACAATTTTTATGATAAACTCTCATAATACATTTTGAGGACAGGGGTATGCATGGGAAGTTAGTGCACAATGAATCCTGTTGTTAATTTAAAAATTAATACTCTTACGTATGACATCAGCGATTGCCCAAGGCTCTTGACATGAACTGCCTAGGCTTTGGAAGCCTTTTGAATCCACAAACTCTGTCAGTATTTAGACAAGGCCATAAGCAAAGTGGAAGTTCTCTCCTTCCTTCAGAGAAAAGTACATCTTTCTTTGATGACCACTCCTTTCCACTGGGGTCTCGCCCACAGAGGTCCTTCATGTAGGACAGCTTTTGCCACATGTCTTGGCTTTCCATGCCTGAAATACTCTCATGGGATTTTCAGCCAGATCAGAATGCCTTAAAGGCTGATTCTGAGGTCAGAGTGCTGCTTAAAGTGTTTTCATTCTATGAGTCTGTGGTATGGACTGCTTCCCATGTTGGAGCTTTCATGCCTTTTTAATTCTATTATTAATACTAAACACTTAATCTTTCTTATATGATCACTTTAACAATTAATCCCATCCTTATGATCACCTTAACACTTAAAATGCCACTTTTACCCCCAGCTTTAGAGGATTGAAGGTCTCATGGCAAGTTTTTAAACTGTCCCCTTAGAAGTAAGTCCATAGGAATGTACATAGAACTATACATCTTTATAGTTACATACTTCACACATTTCACAATTACAACTTTGGGAACATGGTGATTCTTCCCACCCATACTCCTAACCCTCTTTCTCTTACTTTCTTATTCCCACTCTTATTTTTTTTACTAAGATCTATTTTCAATTAACTTTATACATGTATGATTAACTCTGTGTTAAGTGAAGAGTTCAACAAATAGTATTAATGAAAAAAAAAACTGTTCAACAGTCAAGACAAGAGCTGTTCAAAGACATTGCTTCTCAAAGTGTTAATTTCACTTCTACAGATTGCCTTTTAGGTGCTTATTATTTATAACAGGTCAGGGAGAATATATGGTATTTGTCCCTTTGGGACTAATTTATTTGTCTAAGTATGATGTTTTCCAGTTAAATCCATTTTGATGCAAATGACCGGATTTCATTTTTTACTGCTATATAGTATTCCATGGTGCACATATCCCATAATCTCTCTTTTTTTTAAGATTTATTTTATTTATTTGAAAGAGTTACAGAGAGGTCTTCCATCCACTGGTTCACTCCCCAGATGGCCACAACCACTGGAGCTGTGCCACTCTAAAGCCAGGAGCCAGGAGCTTCCTCCAGGTCTCCCACACAGGTGCAGGGGCCTAAGGACTTAGGCCATCCTCCACTGCTATCCCAGGCCACAGCAGAAAGCTGGATCAGAAGAGGAACAGCCGGGACTAGAACCAGCACCCATATGGGATGCCAGTGCTTTAGGCCAGGGTTTCAACCCACTGTGCCACAGTGATGCCCCCCCCCCCAATCTCTTTATCTAATCTTCAGTTGATGGGCATTTGTGTTGATTCTGTGTCTTAGCTGTTGTGAACTGAGGTGCGATAAACATGGGTGTACAGATAGCACTTTATTGTGCTGATTATTTTCCTTTGGGTAAATTCCCAGGAATGGGATGGCTGGGTCATATGGTGTATCTATATTCAGATTTCTGAGGTATCTCCATACCTCAGAGTGGCTTTATCAATTTACATTCCCACCAACAGTGGATTAGGGTACCTTTTCCCCTATATCCTTGCTAGCATTAGTGGTTTGTTGATTTCTGTATGAAAGCCATTCTTATGAGGACCAGGTGAAAGTTCATTGTGATTTTGATTAGCATTTCCCTGATGACTAGTCATCCTGAACATTTTTTAATGTGTGTGTTGGCCATTTGAATTTCCTCTTTGGAAAATGGCTGTTTAAGTCCTTTGCCCACCTCTTAACTGGGCTGTTTGTTGTTTCTTGAACATTTTATAGATTCTGGTTATTAATCCTTTATCAGTATAGTTTGCAAATAATTTCTCCCATTCTGTCAGTTGCCTCTTCACTTTTCTGAGTGTTTCTTTTGCAGTGCAGCAGCTTCTCAATTTGGTGTAATACCATTTGACAATTTTCACTTTGATGCCTGTGCCTCTTGGGACTTTTCTAGGAACTCATTGCCTATGGTAATGTCTTGCAAGGTTTCCCCAATGTTTTCTAATAATTCGATGGTATCAGGTCATAGATTTAGCTCTGTAATCCATTTTGAATGAATTTTTGTATAAGGTGTAAGGAAGGGGTCCTGCTTCATAGTTCTGCATGTGGAAATCCAGTTTTCCCAGCACCATTTGTTGGAGAAACTGTCCTTGCTCCATGGACTGATTTTAGCTCCTTTGTCAAAGATAAGTTGGTTGTAGATGCTTGGGTGGATTTCTGGTGTTTTTATTCTGTTCTGTTGGTCTATCCATTTGGTTTTGTACCAGTAACAGGTTGTTTTGATTGTAACTGCCCTTTGTAATTGGCCAAGACATACTGCAGTATGTCTTGAAATCTGGTATTGTGATACTTCCAGATTTGTTTTTGTTGTATAAGTTGCTTTAGCTATTTGGGGTCTCCTGTGTTTCCATAGGAATTTCAGCATAATTTATTCTAGATTTGAGAAGAATGTCCTTGGTATTTTGATTGATATTGCATTGAATATGTAAATTGTTTTGGTAGTTTGGACATTTTGATGATAGTGATTCTTCCAATCCATGAGCATGGAAGATTTTTCCATTTTTTTGTATCTTCTATTTCTTTCCTAAATGTTTCATAAGAGATCATCATAGAGATCTTTGACATCCTTGGTTAAATTTATTCCAAGGTACTTGATTTTTTCCCTTGCTATTGTGAATGGGATTGATCTTAGATGTTTTCAGCTGTGGCATTGTCTGGATACAAAGGCTGTTTATTTTCTATCCTGCTACTTTACCAAACTCTTCTATGAGTTCCAATAATCTCTTAGTGGACTCTTTTGGATCCCCCATATGTAGGATCATGTTATCTGCAAATAGGGATAGTTTGACTTCCTGCTTCCAAATTTGTATACCTTTAATTTATTTTTCTTGCCTTTTGACTCTGGCTAAAACTCCAGGACTATATTCAATAGCAATGGTGAGAGTGGGCACCCCTGTCTGGTTCTAGATCTCAGCAGGAATGCTTCCAACTTTTACCCATTCAATAGGGTGCTGACTCTGGGTGTACCATAAATTGCTTTGATTGTGTTAAGGAATGTTCCTTCTATATCCAATTTGCTTTAGAGTATTCATCATCAAAAGGTGTTGTATTTTATCAAATGCTTTCTCTGCATCTGTTGAGGTAATCATATGGTTTTTGTTCTGCAGTCTGTTAATGTGATCTATCGCATTGTGAAATGAGAATGTTGAACCATCCCTGCATACCAGGGATACATTCCATTTAGTTCAGGTGAACGATCTTTCTGATGTGTTGTTGGATTTGATTGGCTAGTTGAGGATTTTTGCATCTATATTCATCAGGGAGTTTGATCTGTAATTCTCTCTCTGTTGTATCTTTTTCAGGTTTAGGAATTAAGTTGATGCTGGCTTTATAGAAGGAATTTAGAAGGATATCCTCCTTTTCAATTGTTTTGAATAGCCTGAAAAGAATTGGAGTTAGTTCTTCTTTAAGTGTCTGATAGAATTCAGCAGTGAAGCTATCTGATTCTGGGCTTTTCTTTGTTGGGAGGGCCTTTATTACTGTTTCAGTCTCCGTCTTGGTTATGGATCTGTTTAGGTTTTCTGTGTCTTCATGGATCAATTTAGGTAGGTTGTATGTGTCCAGGAATCTCTCTGTTTCTTACAGGTTCCCTGGTTTTTTGGCATATATCTCTCTGTAGTGATGTCTGATAATTTCTTTTATTTCTGTGGTGTCTGTTATTACATTTCCTTTTTCATCTTTAATATTATTGTTTTGAGTCTTGTTCTTTTTTGAGGTAGTGATTAGTTGTGCTCAAGGTGTATCAATTTTGTTTATTTTTCCAAAAAAACCTAGTTTTTTTCACTGATTTTTTTTGTTTCAATTGTTTATTCTCTAATTTTAATTATTTCTTTTCTCCTACTAGTTTTGATTGGGTTTTGCTGATATTCTAGGTCTTTGAGATGCCTAGATAGCTGATTTATTTGGTACATTTCCAGTTTCTTCATATAGATACTGATTGCTATGAACTTCCCTCTTAACACTGCTTTTGCTATATCCCATAGGTTTTGGTATGATGTACTGTCATCTCTATTTGCTTTCAGAAACTTTTTGATTTCTTCTAGGACCCATTGTTCATTCAGAAGCATGTTGTTCAGTCTCCTTTTGGTTACATATGTTCTTTAGATTTTTGAGTTGTTGATTTTTAGCTTTATACCATTGTGGTCAGAGAGGGTGAATGGAATGATTTTGATTTTTTTTAATTTGCTGAGACTTTCTTTTTGGCCTAGCACATGGACTATCCTAGAAAAAGTTACGTGCACTGATGAGGAGAATGTATATTCTGCCACTGTGTGGTGGAAGGTTCTGTAGACGTCTGTTAGCCCATTTGTTTTATAATATTGATGAAGTCTGTTGTTTCCTTGCTGATTTTCTGTCTGGTTGATTTGTTCATTGATGAAAGTAGGGTAATGAAGTCACCTCTTCCTATTGGATTGATCTGTTAATCATTTGTCTTTTTTAACAGTTGTTATGTTAAAGTCTATTTTGTCTGATATTTGGATGGCTACACTCTTTTTTGGTTCTGTTAGCATGGACTGTCTTTTTCCAACTTTTATTTTCAGTCTGCATGTATCTTTGTTGGTGAGATGTGTTTCTTATAAGCAGCAAATAGATGGGTCTTGTTTTTCATTACATTCAACCAGTCTATATCTTTTACCTGGAGAATTGAGGCCATTTACATTCAAGGTGACTATTGATAAGTAACAACTTTTCCCTGCCATTTTTTGATAAATATTTCAATTTTTTACTTTGGATTTCTTTTGTAGTACTACTGTTGTTTTTTCTGCCATCTCATTCTTTCATCATGGTGTCTATCTTTCTGTGTTTCTCTGTGTAGTTCATCCTTAAGCATCTTCTGTAGGACTGGAGAAATGTCGCCAAATTCTTTTGTTTGTTATAGAAGGCCTTTATTTTTACTTTCATTCATAAAGGCAAACTTTCCTGCATACAGTATTCTTGGTTGACAGTTTTTTTAAGACTTTGACTATATCTCGCCATTCTTTCTAGCCTGTAGGGTTTCTGAAGAGAAGTCAGCTGTGAGTCTGGCAGTCCTCTGAAAGTAATATGGTGTTTTTCTTGTGCCCATTTTAGAATCTTTTCTTTATGTTTTATTGTGGAAAGTTTGACTACAATATGTTGTGGTGAAGATCTTTTCTGTTCATATCTGTTAGGAACTCTGTGTGCTTTCTTTATTTGAGCATCCCTTTCTTTCCCCAAACTGGGGATGTTGTGTGTAGTTATTTCACTAAATAGGCTTTCTTTTTGTTTTAATTTATTTTTAAGGAATATAAATTTCATAAATACAACTTTAGGAATAGGCTTTTTATTCCCTTCTCTCTTTCCACTCCTTAAGGCACTGCTAAGAACCATAATGTTTAATCATTTGAGAGTATCCCATAGGTTTACAACACTGTTTTTAAGTTTTCTATTTTCTTCTTTTCTTTTTGTTGTCAGACTATAAGATTTCCAAAGATTTTCTTCCAGTTCTGCTATTCTTTTTCCTGTCTTATCATATCTGCTGTTAAACATTTTTATTTGATACACTGAATTATTCATTTCTAAAATTTCATTTTGACTTCTCTTTATATTCTTGATTTCCAGGGAAAAATTTTTGTTCATGTGTTGTATGGTTTTCTTTAATTCGTGGATTTGCTTCTGACTTTTTTGAGTAATCCTATGATTAATTTTCTAAATTTTTTTTTGCATTTCTTCGATCTCTTCATGTTTGCATTATAATATTGAAATGTTGTGTTCCTCTGGGGGTTCATGGTGACTTCCTTATTCTTGTTTCTTGAGTTGGCTCTTATTTTTTTGGCATTTGTGGAGCTGATTTTTAAGTTTTTCTTATGTTGACTTTTATTTTGAGGGCTACGCTTCTGTGGCTTCCTGGAATGTCTACCCTTTCAGTGAATACCAGGAGGTCTGTGGTAGTGTAGCATGGGGGCTCTGGTCATTGCTCTAAGCTTTGGCAAGTTTCCATGTTAATGAAGCTAAGCTTTTCACCTTTTCATGTACCCACCTGAGCCTCAAAGTCTCAGCACCTAAAGTTGCTCCAGGCACTTGTGCCTATTTTTTAAAGACTGTCTATCAGACTGATAGTCTTTCCTATATTAGAGGGAGGAACAAGAACTATTATTTCTGTAAGGAACTATGCACACTCATGTGCAAGCTCAATTAATCTTGACTGATGACACATTGTAAAAGGGTTGTGAGGGTGAACTAACAGAATATTTATGAACTGAGAATATCATGAGGCACTGTGAAATGTTACTACATTGCATCATTATTTAGCTTTTTATTAGTTGTCTGCATTGGCTGTGTGAATAAATGCTGGTAGTGACTTGGTTAACATATAAGGTAACTCTGTGACATGTAGACATAAAAAGTATAATGACTCAAACACAACACAAGTCTGTTTGACATGCTAATAGTCCAAGGATGTTTGAGGTCAAACTTTGTGGTAGGGAGGTATCCTGGTGTATGTAGGCTTTACCACTTTATGTGGTTTTCTGAATGACACTGGACATAGACATTCAGCTACCAGAAAAGAATAGATTAGGAGACAAACATGAGTGATTTTCATTGTCCAGGCTGGTAGTGGTGTAGATCATTTTCTCTCATATTTTGTTTGCATGTTTAACTGCTAGGGAGCTTAAAAATGTATAGATTAGGCCGGCCCCACAGCTCAATAGGCTAATCCTCTGCCTGCGGCGCAGGCACCATGGGTTCTAGTCCTGGTCGGGGTGCCAGATTCTGTCCCAGTTGCTCCTCTTCCAGTCCAGCTCTCTGCTGTGGCCCGGGAGTGCAGTGGAGGATGGCCCAAGTCCTTGGGCCCTGCACCCGCATGGGAGACCAGGAGAAGCACCCGGCTCCTGGCTTCAGATCAGCGCGGTGCGCTGGCCACAGCGTGCTGGCTGCAGCGGCCATTGGAGGGTGAACCAATGGAAAAGGAAGACCTTTCTCTGTTTCTCTCTCTCACTGTCCACTCTGCCTGTCAAAAAATGTATAGATTAGCAATGTTCAGGCTGGCGCTGTGGCTCACTAGGCTAATCCTCCACCTGCGGCGCCAGTACCCCAGATTCTAGTCCCAGTTGGGGCACTGATTCTGTCCTGGTTGCTCTTCTTCCAGTCTAGCTCTCTGCTGTGGCCTGGGAAGGCAGTGGAGGATGGCCCAAGTGCTTGGGCCCTGCACCAGCATGGGAGACCAGGAGGAAGCACCTGGTTCCTGGCTTTGGATCGGCACGGCATGCTCGCTGTAGCGGCCATTTTGGGGGTGAACCAACAGAAGGAAGACCTTTCTCTCTGTCTCTCTCTCGCTGTCTAAAGTCTGCCTGTCAAAAAAAAAATACAACTTCCAAATTCTTACAACACAAATTTGTCTCAGGACTCTCCCTGCTTCTCTGTCCCTTAAAAAAAAAAGAGCAATGTTCAAGAAAGAATGAAAACTAGTTTGGTGACCATTCGTAAGTCTTTCTGCAGAAGGATAGGAATAAAGCCAGATAATATCTGTATAGAAGAAGCTGAGTCAGATGAAATTCTGGGATGGAATAAAATCTGGAATCAACAGTTATGTGATAAGAAAATAATTTATTAATAAAATCACACTTCTGAGGCTACTAGTATCTAACAACTTTGATCACATACTCCAATAAATATATGAGGGTATATCAAAATGTGTATGGAAAAATAGATGAAAAGATAAGTTTATTTTGTTGAAAATTTTACTAAATCATCTAAAATTTTTTATAAATATACATTTTATACATTTTCAGTAACCTTTAAAAATGTTGCAAAAAAAGAGGACCATATTAGATTGATACAGTATGTATTTCTATGCCTTCCCAAAATATTTAAAAATACTAAAAATCTGGTACTGTATGCAGAGTTATATATTTCAAAAGAGCTAGAATAAAGGATTTTGAATGCTTTCACCACAAATAAATAACAATGTTTGATGAAATAGGTGTGCTTACCCTTACTTGAACATTGTATAATGTATGTGTTCAAAATATCACTTGGTGCTTAATATACACATACACACACACACAAATTACATGTGTCAGTTAAAGAGATAATATACTTATGTAATGGATAAGTTTTTTGTTAAAGCTTTTTTTATTTGAAAGGCGTGGTGACAGAAGTGGTAGGACACACACATAAAGAAGAGAGAGAGAGAGAGAGAGAGAGAGAGAGAGAGAGAGAGAGAGCGAGCTCTGTCCTCTGGTTCACTCCCCCAAATGCTCTCAACAGCCAGGCCTGGGCCAGGCTGAAACCAGGGCCAGCAGCTGAATCCAGACCTCCCATGTGGGTGGCAACTCAGCTTGGACTATTACTTCCTGCTTTTCAGGGTATGCGTTAGCAGGAAACTGGATCAGAAGTGGAGGTGGGACTTGATCCCAGGTACTCTGAGAGGAGATGCGAGTGTCCCAAGCAGCAGCTTAAATTCTGTGTGTCAACACTTGCCTCTAAATAAATTTAAACATTTTTATTTACTAAAAGCATAAAATCCTTTCTCTTCTTAGGTAGAAAATATAACTTTAGAACTGGATCCTCTTTGGTAACATCTCTTCTAATGCCAAAATATTATTTTTTAGTTTTTTTTAATATGTTAATCTTATAAAATATTTTGATATGTTAATATGTTATATTAAAATATTGTTTTGAGTATTATTTTTCTGAATGATTAATATCAACACTTTATGTGCATATTTGGTATGTTAATCTTAGTATTATTTTATACTTGATCTTTGCCAAAAGGCTGAGAAGCGATAAACTTAGTATTATTTTTATTACAGATCTCAACATGGAAAACTAGAATACCATTTGAAGAAAGGTAAAACTTATTTAAAAAATTCTTTTTTCTAACTTTGTCACTTCACATAACTGATAAAATTAGCCATTCTTAATCTAATGTCATTAATTTCTTGATGTGTGACTGCTTAAAATATTTCACTGTTATCTTTGAAGTTAATTTTTTAAAAAGATTTATTTTATTTGAAAGGCAGAGTTAGAGAGAGGGAGGGATGGAGAGAGGGAGAGAGGTTTCTATCCATTGTTCACTCCCCAAATGGCCACAACAGCAAAGGCTATTCCAGGATAAAACGAGAGCTGGGAGCTTCTTCTGTGTCTCCCACATGGGTTCAGGGGCCCAAGCAGTTGGACCATCTCCCGCTGATTTCCCATGTACATTAGCAGAGAGCTGGATTGGAAGGAGCAGCTGGGATATGAACTGGTGCCCATATGGGATGCTGGCATCTCATGTGGCAGCTTAACCAGCTACACCAAGATGCTGACCCCATAGGTAATTTTTTAGAAATAATTTTTTTTATATGAAAGGAAAGAGAGAGTGAGGGCTAGCGAGAGCGCGTGCTTCTGCGGGCCTGGACACAGCACTGCTTCTGCCTTTCCTGTGTTTCTTATTGATCCTTCAGTAGAAGAATCGTGGTGATTGAGTTTGCCTTTACTGTTGTGGAGACAACAAAAGTGGGGAATTCCCCTGCGTGGGACCTGAAGGCAGTGTTCTGAGAACTGCTACACTCTGTTTTAATAACACCTGCCTATGTAGAATCAAGTGATTATGTCTCCTAATAACCACTCTAAAATCTTTAAAAAATACTTTGCTTTCTACTTAGCTATGTGTGAAATTAATGGCCAAGAAAGGTGACCTGTGATAGAACTGTAGGTATGCTTGGGAATTAGGATTGATTTATGTTATACACTTGAGGTGTTTTTATACTTCAGTGGCCTGATAATAGTGGTCTTTCATGCCATCAAAGTGATCTCCAGAGAGGGTTCCACTTCGGCTTAGAGCCAGTCGTCTTACATCCAATCCCTGATGAAAGTATGAAATTGCATTGGAGGATGAGATAGCATCCTTAACAATTCATGGCAGGAAGTCACGTAATCTTTTCTGTAACGCTAACATCTGATCTTGAAACCATTTATTAGTTTTCATTTTATTTGAAAGCCAGAGAGACAGAGACAGAGATACAGATACAGACAGATTTCCCATCCACTGGTTCACTTCCCAAATACCTGCAACCAGACCAGGCTGAGACAGGCCAAAGCCAAGAAATAGGAGCTCAGTTCATTTCTCCCACATTGGTGGCAGAGACTCAAGGACTCAAGGACTTGTTGCCTCCCAAGGTGTGCATTAGCAGGAAGCCAGAATTGAAGCAGAGCTGGACTCGAACCCAGGCACTTCAGTCTGAGATGTGGGCATCTCAAGAGGCGTCTTAACTGCTGCACCAGATGCACACCCATGGAAGTGGTTTACAACACCTTACAGAGCTGTTTATTCCAAAATGTGTATCTTAGACCACCATCCACCTGACACTTTTCTTCTAAGGAATGTCTTCCCTAATTCACTTCTCTTTTTTATGACACAAACTCATATTTGAAAAACATTCTAAACTAGAAATATGATACGTTAAAGTACATTTAAAATTTTTGCTTCTGTGACACCAAAGTTTGAATTATTCTCGACACTTTGCAGTCAACCTTAGGTAGTTGTAGGTATTTAAAAATGAGAAACCATCAAACTCTGTTGCATATAATAGGACTGGGAGAGCTTTTGACCATTTAAATCATTGTCTAAACTAGAATGTAGGGACAACAAGCACCAGGTGGGATTGTGCAGGAAAATAGTGACCCACAACCACCTGGGTTCTGGATCCTGGAAGGCAGACCCTGTGCCAACCTGACAGACCACAAACACCTCTTCCCTGAAAAACAGTCAACTGCGAGCTTGGAGTTAACACTGACAGACAGTGAGCTTTCAATGTCAAAATTGCAATATATGGCCAGTGCCACGGCTCACTAGGCTAATCCTCCGCCTGCAGCGTTGCCACCGCAGGTTCTAGTCCCGGTCAGGGCGTTGGATTCTGTCCCAGTTGCTCCTCTTCCAGTCCACCTCTCTGCTGTGGCCCGGGAAGGCAGTGGAGGATGGCCAAAGTCCTTGGGCCCTGCACCCGCATGGGAGACCAGGAAGAAGCACCTGGCTCCTGGCTTCGGATCGGCACAGTGCACCGGCCGTAGCAACCATTTGGGACATGAATTGACGGAAGGAAGACCTTTCTCTCTGTCTTTTTCACTAACTCTGCCTGTCAAAAAAAAAAAAAATCTGCAATATACATGTTCTCATTTTCATTCTGAAATGAAATTGTGGAAAAATAATTTTGGCTAAAAGGCAACATCCAGACCATCCTGTGCCCTACTTTGGTTGACCATGTCTTTCTTGGTCTTTGGCCTGGGATGATCCTGAGTAACTATTGTGTTGGATATTTTTGATGAGTTATTTAATTCTATGTGTATATTTTAAATTCCAGAGATTATATTACTGTCTAGCTTGTTGTGTAACATCAATGTCATGTTTATATCATGATTAATTAATAATTGCTCACTTAATATCTAGTTGGATTCTGAAAATGTTTCTTCAGTTACTAATGAAAATTCCTCACCTACTCTAACCCTATGCTCTCGCTAAAGCTTAGAGAAGGAAAGGGCTGACTCCATCTTTTCAGATGTGTCACAGTTCCAGGGCTCTCCCAAATGGTCTGTCCAGTTGGAAAGCCCCAGCAAACTCGAAGCTGATAAAAACGCCACCCTGCTACCCAGCAGAGAGTCCAGAGAATCTCAGGGACTGCTGTCCATGGAGGCGTTGCCTCCTGGGAGCAAAAGAACCAAGTTGTCATTCACGGAACCCCCTGTTCCTAGTAAAGGAGACTCAAAGGTATGATGTGTGTTTGTTTAGAATTATTAGATTTTTAAAAATATTTTAAGTAAATACTAATTAGAAATTTGTCAATATTTTTTATTTCAGGGAATAAAAAGTGTATGTTTTTAACATTACCTGTTTTGTATCTGGGATGTTTTAGTAACATTTCAGAATCTGCTATTTTTAATATAAACATTCTACTTGGTTTTGACAAAAAAGTTGTGGCTTAGATTTCATTTTCAATAGTAAAAAGTATATAAATTTTGAAACAAGGAAAATTTTCATAGCTTTCATTTTAAAAATAATCTAGAAGAAGATTTTTATGTAATAAGCTGATTGTAAAAGCATTATTTTGAACTAGTGTGTCTTCAAACAAAGCTTATAAGATGCTTCGTGGAAAATGGAATTCAAAGATGTTTATTTTTGTACCAAAAACAATGAAATCTTTGTTTCTCTACAATATGCATTTTTCATTAACTCTATAAAGGACTCTTTTTGGTATGGATTTCAAGATTGATTTACATCAAAGTAAGCAACTTTAGTTCCATTTTTCATGAGCTTTCAGAAATATGCTGACAGAATATCAGAGTTGCTTCTGTTTAAAAAAGTTATTAGGGATTTACTAGGACAAAATGAGGAAAAGATGGAAGACTGTGCATACCTGATAAACAAGGAGTCTTCAAGTGTTTGTGGAAAATGCAACTAGAAGTTAACTTTATTTTGCTGCAAAAAAAATTTTGAAATCTGTACGTCGATTTTCAGATGTGTTTCCATAGACTTTTTGAATACTCCCCAAATATCCTCAATATATTTTTATCATAGATATTGTTGAAGTGTCCCCATAAAAATAATTTTGTACAAGCCATTGGAATTTGTGTAAAGATTGAGGCAGGCTAAAATACAATTGTTAATAAGAATTTTAAAGCTTGTATTTAATGAATGCAAATTTCAAAAGTACAAATTTAGTAATATAGTGTTCCCCCCCTCCCATACCCACCCTCCCCACCCCTCCACCCCTACTCCCATCCCACCCTCTACTCCCTCTCCCATCCCATTCTTCATCAAGATTCATTTTTAATTAACTTTATATACAGAAGACCAACTGTATACTAAGTAGATTTCATCAGTTTGTGGCCCCTCCCCCCCCACCATGAAAAGTACTGTTTGAGAGCAAGTTTTGCAGTTAATTCTCATATTACACCCCATTAAGGACAGAAGTCCTTGTTAATTTAACAATTAACACTCTTATTTATGACATCAGTGATCACCCAGGGCTCTTGCCATGAGCTGCCAAGGCTATGGAAGCCTTTTGTGACCACAAACTCCATCAGTATTTAGTTCTCTCCTTCCTTCAGAGAAAAGTACATTCTTTGATGGCCCCTTAATAATATTTTTAATAGCTGTTTACTAAGGAAAGTCACAAAATTACCTTATCTCCTTCAATGCCTCTCGGATCCATTAATTGTTCTCACTTTTTAATTTGATATTGTAAGGAAATGATTCTGTAGTAACGTCGTGGATGAGAGTAAAAGCTAGCACTCTATCTAAAAGAAGGCAATTAAATAATGAGTTGAGATATATAATTTACAATTACTTATTAAAACTTTTGTTATTAAGGTTGACATTTCAGAAGAGGAATTGGGAAAGACGGCTGAAAACGAAATTGACCAAGCAGCAAAAGAATCTCAAGGTAAAAAAATTTTGTTGTGTAAGATGAAATGTGAATGAGTATGTGTTCCCTCTGGGTAATTATAAACAAATTAAGGGAGAGCATTATTGTGTATATAAGTAACTTCTTAGCTGGTCATCAGAGACGATAGTATACTGACAATTACATAAATTTAATTTGGTGAGTTCTCATTGTTATTCAGAGTCTGTTTCAACTATATCTGTGTCAAAGAGAAATGATAACTTTGCCTCAACCAAATAATAGTATTTGGCATAGTAAATTCTTAACATAATATTATACCAAAAATGCATCTGGGCATGTCAGGGAAAAGATTATTTGTATGAATAATTAATTTTTTCTAGATTCTTTAAGTGTTATATGTTTAAAAACAAAAATTATTTCTATGATAAATTATTTTAATATCAAACCTGTATTTTATTGGACTATATGAATGTTCAAGATGCAATGTAATACTTGTGGTGTAGGGTCAGGAGCATCACTGTTCTATTGTACTTTCAAATGGAAATGCTTCTCTTGTGTTACCTGTGGTGACTGGCTACCTGACATAAATATTTCTTGCCATGGTCAGAATATTCTTTTTTATTTTGACAGGTAGAGTTAGAGAGAGAGAGAGAGAGAGAGAGAGAGAGAGAGGTCTTCCTTCCGCTGGTTCACCCCCCCAAATGGTTGCTATGGCCGGCGCACTGCGCCGATCCGAAGCCAAGAGCCAGGTGCTTCTTCCTGGTCTCCCGTGTGTGTGCAGGGACCCAAGCACTGGGGCCATCCTCCACTGCCCTCCTGGGCCACAGCAGAGAGCTGGACTGGAAGAGGAGCAACCAGGACTAGAACCCGGTGCCCATATAGGATGCTGGCGCCACAGGCAGAGAATTAACCAAGTGAGCCACAGCGCCGGCCCCCAGAATATTTTCTTTCACTCAGATTTTAGTGAATTTTAACCAGCAGTTGAGTTGAATTTAATCAACTGACTTAAAAACTTTTAATTGTTGAAAAATATATATAAGATAAAATTTACCATTCTAACTATGCTAAAGTATACAATTCAGTGGCATTATTTATATTTATAGTGTTATGTGATCACCACTATACTTATTTTCTCACCCTGCAAAAAAACCCATTAAGCAACAATTTTCACTTCCTCTCTAACCAGTTCCAGGTAATCTCTAATTACTTCCTAGTTCGACAAAATTGCCTCCATGTAATAAAGATTAACGGGATTAGAAAACACGAGTACATTCCGAACTACATTAACATCTTTTCTTTTCACATTTTGAGCAGTCATTTGCATGAGTCTCCTATGGAGAAATGTCTAAGTCCTTTGCCCATTTTAAATTTTTTGATAAATTTTAAATTAATTGATAAATTAAAATTGTACATATTTAGGTGTACTATGTTTTGTAGTATGTATGTGTTGTGCACTAGTCAAATCAGGATAAAGATCTATAACTCCTCAACATTAATCATTTTTATGGTGAATATTTTCAAAATCTTAGGGCCAACATTGTGACACTGGCATGCCATATGGACTCCAATTTATTTCCAACTGTTCCACTTCTGATCCAGCTCCCAGCTAATGGCCTGGGAAAAGCACCAGAAGATGGCCCAAGTGCTTGGACCCCTGCCACCCACCTGGGGAGCCCAGGTGAAGCTCCTGGCCCCTGGCTTCAGCCTGGTCCAGGCCTAGCCCAGCCCTTGCCATCATGGCCACTTGAGGAGTGAACCTGCATTTCAAAGACCTCTCTCTTCCCCCTGCCTCTAATTCTCACTTTCAAATAAATGTTAGAAAATAATTCAAAATCCATCTTCTCTGATATGCACAGTATATAATTATTATCTATAGTTAAACTGCTGTACAGTAGAACACTGAAACTTTTTCCTGTTACCTAATCTGAATTAAATCCATTGACCAATCTTTCCCCATACTCCCTCCCCACCACCCTATTCAGTCCCCTGTTACCACTGTTACTATCCCAGCCACTAACAGATCAACATTTTATGACTCAATATATCAGTAAGAGTATGCTGTATTTGTCTTTCTTTTAAAAAAATACCTAACTTGAAAGACATAGGGAGAAAGACAGAAAGACAAGCAGACAGGGGACAGCTCCCGTTCTCTGATTCACTTCCCAAATGCCTGCACAGCTAGTTTTGGGCCAGGCTGAAGCTAGGAGCTGGGAATTCAATTTGAGTCTTTGACCTGAGTGGAGGAAACTCAATTACATGAGGAATCATCTGATGTTTCCCTGGGTCAGAATTAGCAGGAATCTGGAATCAGAAACAGAGCCAGGACGTGAACTCCTGCAATCTAAAATGGAATATGGTCATCCCCAGTGGCATCTTAACTGCATACCAAATGCTCAACTAGGGTGTTTCTGTGCTTTGCTTATTTCATTTAGTATTATGAACTCTGTTCTGTCTGTTTTGTCACAATGATAGGATTTTATCCTTTGTAATAGTTGAAAAATATGCCGTTATTTATTTATAACATATTTTCTTTATTCATCTATTATAGATGGGCACACAGATTATATCCATTTCTTGGATATGGTGAATGATGCTGCATTAAACATGTTAGTTAAGATGTCTCTTTTTTTGACAGGCAGAGTGGATAGTGAGAGAGAGAGAGAGAAACAGAAAGAAAGGTCTTCCTTTTACTGTTGGTTCACCCTCCAATGGCCGCTGTGGCTGGCGCGCTGCGGCCAGCGCACTGCACTGATCCGAAGCCAGGAACCAGGTGCTTCTCCTGGTCTCCCATGCGGGTGCAGGGCCCAAGGACTTGGGCCATCCTCCATTGCACTCCAGGCCACAGCAGAGAGGTGGACTGGAAGAGGAGCAACCGAGACAGAATCTGGAGCCCTGACCAGGACTAGAACCTGGTGTGCCGGCGCCACAGGCGGAGGATTAGCCTATTGAGCCGCGGCGCCGGCCAAGATGTCTTTTTTTTTTTATTGTTAAATGTTTTAATTTTTTAAACTTTTATTTAATAAATATAAATTTCCAAAGTACAGTTTATGTATTACAATGGCTTCCCCCCCATAACTTCCCTCCCACTCGCACCCCTCCCATCTCCCGCTCCCTCTCCCATTCCATTCATATCAAGATTCATTTTCAACTATCTTTATATACAGAAGAACGATTTAGTATATATTAAGTAAAGATTTCATCAGTTTGCACTCACATAGAACATAAAGTGTAAAATACTGTTTCAGTACTAGTTATAGCATTACTTCACATTGGACAACACATTAAGGACAGATCCCACATGAGAAGTAAGTACACAGTGACTCCTGTTGTTGACTTAACGATTTGACACTCTTGTTTATGGCATCAGTAATCTCCTTAGGCTCTAGTCATGAGTTGCCAAGGCTATGGAAGCCTCTTGATTTCACCGACTTCAATCTTATTCAGACAAGGTCATAGTCAAAGTGGAAGTTTTCTCCTCCCTTCAGAGAAAGGTACCTACTTCTTTGATGGCCATGTTCTTTCCACTGGGATCTCACTCAGAGATCTTTCATTTAGGTCCTCTTTTTTTTTTTTTTCCAGAGTGTCTTGGCTTTCCATGCCTAATATCTGGCTCTTCAGCCAGGTCCGAGTCCCTTAAGGGCTAATTCTGAGGCCAGAGTGCTGTTTAGGACATCTGCCATTCTATGAGTCTGCTGTGTATCCCGCTTCCCATGTTGGATCGTTCTCTCCCTTTTTTATTCTATGTTAGTATTAGCAGACACTAGTCTTGTTTGTGCGTTTCCTTTGACTCTTAGACCTATCAGTGTGATCAACTGTGAACTGAAATTGATCATTGAACTAGTGAGATGGCATTGGTATATGCAACCTTGATGAATTGTATTGGAATCCCCTGGTATGTTTCTAACTCTAACGTTTGGGGCAAGTCAGATTGAGAATGTCCCAAATTGTACATCTCCTCCCTCTCTTATTCCCACTCTTATATTGAACAGAGATCACTTTTAGGTTAAATTTAAACACCTCAGAATAATTGTGTGTTAATTACAGAGTTCAACAAATAGTATTAACTAGAACAAAAAAAATACTAAAAGGGATAAAGTATTAAATTGTACATCAACAGTCAGAACAAGGGCTGATCAAGTCTCTGTTTCTCATAGTGTCCATTTCACTTAAAAAGGTTTCCTTTTTGGTGCTTGGTTAGTTGTCACCGATCAGGGAGAACATACGATATTTGTCCCTTTGGGATTGGCTTAATACACTCAGCATGATGTTTTCCAGATCCCTCCATCTTGTTGCAAATGACTGGGTTTCGTTGTTTCTTACTGCTGTATAGTATTCTATGGAGTACATGTCCCATAATTTCTTTATCCAGTCTACTGTTGATGGGCATTTGGGTTGGTTCCAGGTCTTAGCTATTGTGAATTGAGCTGCAATAAACATTAATGTGCAGATGGCTTTTTTGTTGGCCAATTTAATTTCCTTTGGGTAAATTCCAAGGAGTGGGATGGCTGGGTTGTATGGTAGGGTTATATTCAGGTTTCTGAGGAATCTCTAGACTGACTTCCATAGTAGCTTTACCAGTTTGCATTCCCACCAACAGTGGGTTAGTGTCTCTTTTTCTCCACATCCTTGCCAGCATCTGTTGTTGGTAGATTTCTGAATGTGAGCCATTTTCACCGGGGTGAGGTGGAACCTCATTGTGGTTTTGATTTGCATTTCTCTGATTGCTAGTGATCTTGAACATTTTTTCAAGTGCCTGTTGGCCCTTTGGATTTCCTCTTTTGAAAAATGTCTATTGAGGTCCTTGGCCCATCTCTTAAGTGGGTTGTTTGTTTTGATGTTGTGGATTTTCTTGATCTCTTTGTAGATTCTGGTTATCAACCCTTTATCTGCTGCATAGTTTGCAAATATTTTTTTCCCATCCTGTCGGTTGCCTCTTCACTTTCCTGTTTGTTTTGCAGTACAGAAACTTCTCAATTTGATGCAATCCCAAATGTTAATTTTGGTTTTGACTGCCTGTGCTTCAGGGGTATTTTCTAAGAAGTCTTTGCGGGTACCTATATCTTGCAAGGTTTCCCCAATGTTCTCTAATAATTTGATGGTTTTGGGTCATAGATTTAAGTCTTTAATCCATGTTGAGTGGATTTTTGTGTAAGGTGAATGGTAGGGGTCTTGCTTCAAGCTTCTGCACGTGGAAATCCAGTTTTCCCAGCACCATTTACTGAATAGACTGTCCTTATTCTAGGGATTCTTTTTGGATCCTTGATCAAATCTAAGTTGACTGTAGATGTTTGGATTGATTTCTGGTGTTTCTATTCTGTTCCATTGGTCTATCCATCTGTTTCTGTACCAGTACCATGCTGTTTTGATAACAACTGCCCTGTGGTATGTCCTGAAATCTGGTATTGTGATGCCTCTGGCTTTGTTTTTGTTGTACAAAATTGCTTTGGCTATTCGAGGTCTCCTGTGTCTCCATATGAATTTCAGCATCACTTTTTCCAGATCTGAGAAGAATGTCTTTGGTATTTTGATTGGTATTGCATTGAATATGTATATTGCTTTTGAGAGAATAGACATTTTGATGATGTGGATTCTTACAATCCATGAGCATGGAAGATTTCTCCATTTTTTGGTATCCTCTTCTATTTCTTTCTGTAAGGTTTTGTAGTTTTCATCGTAGAGATCTTTAACATCCTTGGTTAAGTTTATTCCGAGGTATTTGATTGTTTTTGTAGCTATTGTGAATGGGATTGATCTTAGAAGTTCTTCCTCAGCCGTGGCATTGCCTGTGTATACAAAGGCTGTTGATTTTTGTGCATTGATTTTATATCCTGCTACTTTGCCAAACTCTTCGATGAGTTCCAGTAGTCTCTTAGTAGAGTTCTTTGGATCCTCTAAATAAAGACTCATATCATCTGCAAGGAGGGATAGTTTGAGTTCTTCCTTCCCAATTTGTATCCCTTTAATTTCTTTTTCTTGCCTAATAGCTCTGGCTATTGAGATAATCATATGGTTTTTCTTCTGCAGTCTGTTAATGTAGTGTATTACGTTGATTGTTTTGCGAACATTGAACCATCCCTGCATACCAGGGATAAATCCCACTTGGTCTGGGTGGGTGATCTTTCTGATGTGTTGTTGCATTCTATTGGCCAGAATTTTATTGAGGGTTTTTGCATCTATGTTCATCAAGGACATTGGTCTGTAATTCACTTTCAATGCTGCATCTTTTTCCAGCTTAGGAATTAAGGTGATGCTGGCTTCATAAAAAGAATTTGGGAGGATTCCCTCTTTTTAGATTGTTCTGAATAGTTTGAGAAGAATTGGAGTTAGTTCTTCTTTAAATGTCTGGTAGAACTCAGCAGTGATTCCTTCTGGTCCTGGGCTTTTCTTTGTTGGGAAGGCCTTTATTACTGTTTCAATTTCTGTGTCAGTTATGGGTCTGTTTAGGTTTTCTATGTCTTCCCGGTTCAATTTAGGTAGGTTGCATTTGTCCAGGAATCTATCCATTTCTGATAGATTTCCCTGTTTGCTGGCATACAAGTCCTTGTAGTAATTTCTGATGATTCTTTTTATTTCTGTTGTGTCTGTTGTTACGTTTGCTTTTTCATCTCTGATTTTGTTGATTTGGGTCTTTTCTTTTTTAGTTAGTTGGGCCAATGGGGTGTCAATTTTGTTTATTTTTCCAAAAAACCAGCTCCTCGTTTTGCTGATTTATAGTATTTTTTTTTAAATTCAATCCTGTTGATTTCTTCTCTGATTTTAATTATTTCTCTTCTCCTACTATATTTGGGTCTGGTTTGCTGCAGTTTTTCTAGATCCTTGAGATGAATTGAAAGCTCATCTATTTGGTGCCTTTCCAATTTCTTGATGTAGGCACCTATTGATATAAACTTTCCTCTTAACACTGCTTTTGCTGTATCCCATAAGTTTTGGTATGTGTTATCCTCATTTACTTCCAGGAAATTTTGATTTCTCTTTTGATTTCTTCTATGACCCATTGTTCATTCAGGAGCATGTTGTTCAATCTCCATGTGTTTGCACGTGCTCTAGGGATTCCCGAGTTGCTAATTTCCAATTTCATTCCTTTGTGGTCTGAGAAGCTGCATGGTATGATTCTAATTCTCTTGAATTTTCTGAGACTTGCTTTATGGCCTAGTATGTGGTCAATCCTAGAGAAGGTTCCATGTACTGCTGAGAAGAATGTAAAGTCTTTATGTGTAGGATGAAAAGTTCTGTAGATATCTGTTAGATATATTTGGGCTATAGTGTCATTTAAATCTACTGTCTCCTTGTTGATCTTCTGTCCTGTTGATCTGTCTATTTCTGAGAGTGGAGTATTGAAGTCCCCCAGTAGTAGTGTATTGGAGTCTAAGTCTCCCTTTAAGTCTCTTAACAAATCTTTTAAATAAAGTGGTGCTCTGTAATTAAGTGCACATACATTGATAATCATTATATCTTCCTGTTGAATGGATCCCTTAATCATTACATAGTGCCCCTCTTTGTCTCTCTTCACAGTTTTTGTGTTAAAGTTTATTTTGTCTGATATTAAGATTGCTACACCCGCTCTTTTTTCATTTCTGTTGGCATGGTATATCTTTTTCCAGCCTTTCACTTTCAGTCTGTATGCATCATTGTTGGAAAGATGTGTTTCTTGTAAGCAGCAAATAGATGGGTTTTGTTCCTTAACCCAATCAGCCAATCAGTGTCTTTTAACTGGACAGTTCAAGCCATTAACGTTCAATGTGACTATTGAGAAGGAGTAACTTTGCCCTGCCATTAGCCAAAGATACTTTCTAATATATGGTTTGAGATTTCTGTGGTCTTTTGCTGTGAGGTTTCCTTCCTTTACCTTCTTTCATATTGATGACTGTGTTTCTGTGTTTCTGTGTGTAACACATCTTTAAGCATCTTTTGCAGGGCTGGATGAGTGGCGACAAATTCTTTCAATTTCTGTTTGCTGTGAAAGGTCTTTATTTCACCTGCATTCACAAATGAGAGCTTTGCAGGATATAATATTCTGGGCTGGCAGTTTTTCTCTCTTAGTACCTGGGCTATGTCTCGCCATTCCCTTCTAACCCATAGAGTTTCTGAAGAGAAGTCAGCTGTGAGTCTAATTGGAGATCCTCTGAGAGTAATCTGACGTTTCTCTCTTGCACATTTTAGAATCTTTTCTTTATGTTTCACTGTGGTGAGTTTAATTACAATGTGTCGTGGTGAGGATCTCTTTTGGTCAGGTTTACTAGGAGTTCTATGTGCTTCCTGTGCTAGGATGTCTCTGTTCTTCTCCAAACCCAGAAATTTTTCTGCTTGTAACTCACTGAAAAGGCCTTCTAATCCTTTCTCCCTCTCCATGCCTTCAGGAACTCCTAGAACCCGAATGTTGGGTTTTTTAATAATATCCTGTAGATTCCCAACAGTATTTTTTAGATTTCTAATTTCCTCTTCTTTTCTTTGGTTTGACTGTATACTTTCTTGTGCTCTGTCTTCTAAGTCCGATATTCTCTCTTCTGCTTCACCCATTCTGTTTTTAAGGCTCTCTAATGTGTTTGTCATTTATATGTTTGAAAGAGTCATAGAGAGAGAGTGGGCAAGAGCACTTCCATCTACTGGCCCACTCCCCAAATGACTTCATCAGCCAGGGTTGGACAAGGGCTGGACCAGGCTGAAGCTAGGAGCTGGGAGCTTCACCCCGGTATCCCACATGGGCACATCAGCAGGGAGTTGGGTCAGAAGTTGAGCAGCTGTAACTCGAACTGGCAACTATAGGGGATACCAGAGCTGTGGCAGTGGTTTAACCTACTGTGCCACAAAGCCGACCCCAGAAGATGTCTTTTTAGCATAATTATTTAATTTCCTTTGGTACATGCCTAAAATTGGTATAACCGTGTCATGTGGTAGACCTAGTTTTAGTAGTATTTTTGGAACAGCGATACTGTTTTACATAATGGCTCTACTAATCTACATTTTGCCAACATTTTGCAAAGATTCCTTTTTTATCACATGCTCTCATCATTTTGATAATTGCCATTATAACTGGAATAGATTGATATTTCTTTGTCATTTTGATTTGCATTTCCTGATGATTAGTAATATGGAATTTTTTTCATATACCTGATGGTCACATGTATATCTTCTTTTGTGGAAAGTCTACTTAGGTCTCTTGTCTATTTTTAAATTGAATCTTTGGTTTTTATCATTGAGTCTTTGTGTTCTGCCTGGGATTAGGTGAGGATGTGGTTGGAAGCCCCATGGTCACCAATGACAAAATGCTGGGTTGCACCTCAAGTCCATATGCCACTTAGACCTATGTACCTCAAAGAGAGGATCAAGGTCAGTACTTTTATGGCTTACTTGTTACTTTGGTGTAATCATTGCCCATGACCACTGCAGCCACACACATGCTGGCCAAAATACAGGTCCATTTGATTTGGGCTCTGGGTCTCTGCCTGCACTGTGGTAGGCCCAGCGGCTCTTTCCTAGTCACTGGGGACAAGGGCCACTGGATTCCCATAGTTTTAGGATTTCACCAGTATAACATTGGATTCCAAGACAATGTCCTATGTCTACTTCCCTAAGGTACCCTCCAGAACTATGGAGTCTTTCTCTGTGCTGCCTGAGATTGAGAAAAAGTGGGGGAGGCAGTTGCTTGGCTACCAGGCTATGTGGATCCAGGAGCTCAGAATTGTGAGGATTCTGCTCAGTAGTAGGTTCACCATACTGGGTCTGGTACTGCATTGCAAGTCTAAGGCCTGGGTTTAATTCATTCATCCCTCCCTCTAGCCAGGAAGCATCTTTTTACTTGCTACATGGCTTGGAGTTGGGGAAAGTAGAGATGTAGCCACACTGATTTTTTTTTTTCATTCCTTGTCCAATGCATCTTATTATTGTACTAAAACCAAATATTGTAATCTCTCACCTTGTTTCCTTAAATATTATAAGGTTAGTTTAATGCTTGAATAGCTCTTAAAATCATTGATTCTATGGGGAAATCATTACTGGGGATTCTTATCCCACTACCACCTTAACTTGCTTCCCCATTTGCCCATTTTTAAATTCAATTATCTTTTTTTGTTGTTTCTGAGTTATAGATGTTCTTTGTATATTCTGGATTATATCTTTATCAGATGTGTTATTTGCAAATGTTTCCTCTCTATAGTTTGTCTTTTCATTTTCTTTTTAAATATTTATTTATTTGAAAGAGAGAGAGAGAGAATCTGCCATCCACTGGTTCACTCCCCAGATGGCTGCAACAGTCAGGACTGGGTCAGGCCAAGGCCAGGAGTGAGGATTGCCTTCCAGGCCTCTCATGTGTGTGGCAGAGGCCCGAGCACTTAAGCCATCTTCCAGTGCTTCTCCCAGGCCATTAGTGCAGCCTGGACATGAACCAACACTCCTACAGGATGCCGGCATTGCAGGCAGCAGCTTTACCTCCTATGTCAACATTATCACTGTCTTAATAATGTTCCTTAACTGCACTTTTTAACATTTTGTGAAGCCCAATTCATGTTTTCCTTTATCTTTTTTCTTTTCAATGTCTGATCTGAGGATTCAGTGCTGGATCTAAGGTCATAAATATTTATTTATATTTTATTCTGATTTTTTTATTAAACTTTAATGAATATAAATTTCCAAAGTACAGCTTATGGATTACAATGGCTTCCCCCCTCCCATAACTTCCCTCCCACCCGCAACCCTCCCCTTTCCCGCTCCTTCTCCCCTTCCATTCACATCAAGACTCATTTTCAATTCTCTTTATATACAGAAGATCAGTTTAGTATATATTAAGTAAAGATTTCAACAGTTTGCCCCCATATAGCAACACAAAGTGAAAAATACTGTTGGAGTACTAGTTATAGCATTAAATAAGAGTGTACAGCACATTAAAGACAGAGATCCTACATGATATTTTTTTAAATTAATTAATGTTCTATGCCATTTCCAATTTAACACCAGGTTTTATTCTGATGTTTTTATGGACTCAGATCTAGTAATTATGTCTTTGATCCATTTTGAGTTAACATTTGTATGTATTGTGATGCAGGAGTCTGGCTTTATGGTTTTGTGTGTGGGAATCAAGTTGTCCCATACTGATCAAAATTATTTACTTTAGAGGTTAAGTTTGTTTCTGTTCTCACAGTTCTCTTCCATTGCTTTATATGTCTATCCTTATGACAGTACAAAACCATATTCACTTATGTAGCTTTGCAGGGTGTTCTGAACTGGGGAAATGTGAATTCTCAAAATTTCAGGCTTCTTCTTTCATTTCACAGAAGGCATTCAAGACTATTTGGGGAAACCCTAACAAATCAGTATGAATTTTATCTACATACAGAATTTACAACATTTTTTGTATTTATTTATATACTTCTGCAAAAGAGGATATTTGGATTTTATAAGGGTTGAATTGAATCTTTAGATCAACTTGAGAGTTATCATTTTTAAAAATTTTATTTAAGTTATACAAGTTTCATGTATTTCACATATACAGCTTTAGGAATATAGTGATACTTCCCTCGCTCCCACACATGCTCCAACCCTTCTTCCTCCCTCTCCCAGCCCCACTCTTAATTTTCAAAGAGATCCACTTTCAGTTAATTCAGTGATCATAAAGTGAACCCTAACTAAGTAAATGAGTTCAACAAATAGTATGAAAAAAAAAAAACACTGCTCCTCAATAGAAGAGATAAGGGCTATAAACAATCATCAAATCTCCAAATTCCATTTCACTCTAATACATTACATTTTAGGAACTCTATTAGTTACCCGTGATCAGGGAAAATATAGGATATCTGTCATTTTGGGACTGGGTAATTTTACAGTAAGTATAATGGTTGCCAGTTGCATCCATTTTGCTGCAAATTACAGAATTTCATTTTTTAACAGTTGAGTAGTACTCCATAGTGTATATATGCCACAACCTCTTTTTTTAACTTTAATAAATACAAATTTCCAAAGTACAACTTTTGGATTATAGTGGCTTTTCTCCCCCATAACCTCCCTCCCACCCGCAACCATCCCATCTCCTGCTCCCTCTTCCATCCCATTCACATCAAAATTCATTTTCAATTATTTTTATATACAGAAGATCGATTTAGTATATAATAAGTAAAGATTTCAGCAGTTTGCACCCACACAGAAACACAAAGTACAAAGTACTGTTGGAGTACTAGTTATACCATTAATTCACATAGTACAACACATTAAGGACAGAGATCTTACATGGGGAATAAGTGCACAGTGACTCCTGTTGCTGACTTAACGATTTGACACTCTTGTTTATGGCATCAGTAATCACCCGAGGCTCTTGTCATGAGTTGCCAAGGCTATGGAAGCCTCTTGATTTCGCCAACTCTGAACTTACTTAGACAAGGTCATAGTCAAAGTGGAAGTTCTCTCCTCCCTTCAGAGAAAGGTACCTACTTCTTTGATGGCCCCATTCTTTCCACTGGGATCTCACTTACAGAGATCTTTCAGTTAGGTCATTTTTTTTTTCCCAGAGTGTCTTGGCTTTCCATGCCTGAAATACTCTCATGGGCTTTTTATCCAGATCTGAATGCCTTAAGGGCTGATTCTGAGGCCAGAGTGCTGTTTAGGACATCTGCCATTCTATGAGTCTGCTGTGTATCCCGCTTCCCATGTTGGATTATTCTCTCCTTTTTGATTCTATCAGTTAGTATTAGCAGACACTAGTCTTGTTTATGTGATCCCTTTGACTCTTAACCCTATCATTATGATCAATTATGAACTGAAACTGATTACTTTGACTAGTGAGATGGCATTGATACATGTCACCTTGATGGGATTGAATTGGAATCCCCTGGCACATTTCTTACTCTACCATTGGGGTAAGTCCGATTGAGCATGTGCCAAACTATGCATCTCCTTCCTCTCTCGTTCCCACTTTTATATTTAATAAGGATCACTTTTCAGTTAACATTTAAATACCTAAGAATAATTGTGTGTTAATTAAAGAGTTCAACAAATAGTATTAAGTAGAACAAAAAAATACTAAAAGGATTAAGTAGTAAGTTGCCCCTCAACAGTCAGGACAAGGGCTGATCAAGTCATTGTTTCTCATAGTGTCCATTTCACTTCAACAGGTTTCCTTTTAGGTGCTCGGTTAGTTGTCGCCAATCAGGGAGAACATACGATATTTGTCCCTTTGGGACTGGCTTAATTCACTCAGCATAATGTTTTGCAGATTCCTCCATCTGGATTTCATTGTTTTTTGACTGCTGTATAGTATTTTATAGAGTATATATCCCATAATTTCTTTATAACTTCTTTCCCCAGTCTTTAGTTAAGTGTCATCAGGGATTGATTCTATATCTTAGCTATTGTGAATTGAACTCCAATAAACATGGAGCTACAGACAACTTTCATATGCTGATTTCCTTTCATTTTGGTAAATCCCCAAGAATGGGATGGCTGGAGCTAATGGTAGGTCTATATTCAGATTTCTGACTTATCTCCATACTGTCTCCCATAATAGCTGGACCTGTTTACATTCCCATGAATTGTGGATTAGGGAAACTTTCTCCCCACATCCTCACCAACATTTGTTGATTTCCGTATGAGAGCCATTCTAAAAAGTGTGAGGAAAAACCTCATTGTGGTTTTGATTTGCATTTCCCTGATGGCTAGTGATCCTGAGCATCTTTTCAAGTGTCTGTTGAACATTTGAATTTCCTCTCTTGAAAAATGTCTGTCTGAGTCCTCTGCCTATTCCTTAACTGGATTGTTTCTTTTGTTGTTGAATTTCTTGAACTCCTTATAGATTCTGGATACTAACTCTTTATCAGTTGTGCATCCTCTTAACAATATTGAATCTTCCAATTCATGGACACTATGTCTTTTATTTATTTAGGTCTTCTTTCATCTGTTTTGGTGGTATTTCATAGCTATCAGTGTAGTTCTTGCAACTTCTTGGTTAATATTATTTATTTCTAAGTATTTTATTCTTTCAATACTGCTGTAATTATTTTCTTAATTTTCAAATGGTTCATTGCTAGTGTTTAGAAATATCACTTACTTTGTATATTTATCTTGTATTATGCAACTTTTCTGAATTTGACCCTAACTCTAATATGTTTTTGATGGAACCTTTGAGATTTTCTTTCTATCTGTATCACTGGCAATTTGTTTTTAAATTTTTTTTTATTTGAAAAGCAGAGTTACAGAGAGGGGGGAGAGAGAGAGAATGGGATTTGAGAGGAGAGGAGAGGTGCATTTGTTATTTACTTGAAAGAGTTAGAGAGAGCAGAGAGGGGAGAGGGCTGGGGAGAGGGAGAGGGAATGGAGGGAAATGGGAGAAAGACAGGAGAGAGGGAAGTGGGGAGGAGAGATCATTCATCCACTGGTTCACTCCGCAAATGGCCACATTGGCTAGGGCTGGGCTGGGCTGAAGCCAGAAGACAGGAACCTCATGCATTTCTCCCACATGGGTGGCAGGGGACCAAGCATTTAAGCCACCCCCTGCTGCTCTTCCAAGCACAGTAGCAGGGAGGTGGGTCAGAAGTGGAACAGCCATAATTTGAACTAGCATCATATTGGATGCTGGCATAACAAGCAGCAGCCTAACCTTTGCTGTGCCACAAGCTTGCCCCTTCATGGGCATTTCTTTAAGATGAAGCATTCAGGAGCTAGGATTGTGGTACAGTGGGTTAAGCTACTGCCTGCAATGCCAGCATCCCATATGAGCACCTGTTTGAGTCCCTGCTGCTCCGCTTCTGATCCAGCTCCCTGATAATGCACCTGGGAAAGCAGTGGATGATGACCCAAATACTTGGCCTCTGCAAACCACGTGGGAAAACCAGATGGAGTTCCAGGCTTCTGGCTTCAGCTTCAGCATGGCCCAACCCCATCCATTGCAGCCATTCGGGGAGTGAACCAACGAATGGAACCTCCCTCTCTCTCTCTCTCAACTACTCAAATACTCTCAAAACTTTAATGCAGTTCTAAAAGAGATCAAGAAACTCCACAACAACAAAACAAACAACCCACTTAATAGATGAGCCAAGGACCTAAACAGACATTTTTCAAAAGAGGAAATCCAAACGGCCAACAGACACATGAAAAATGTTCAGGATCACTAGCCATCAGGGAAATGCAAATCAAAACCACAATGAGGTTTCACCTCACCCGAGTTAGAATGGCTCACATTCAGAAATCAACAAACAGATACTGGTGAGGATGTGGGCAAAAAGGGACACTGACCCACTGTTGGTGGGAATGCAAACTGGTAAAACCACTAAGGAAGACAATTTGGGGGGCCGGCACCATGGCTCACTTGGCAGTGCAGGCATCCCATATGGGTGCCGGGTTCTAGTCCCGCTTGCTCCTCTTTCAGTCCAGCTCTCTGCTGTGGCCCAGGAAGGCAGTGGAGGATGGCCCGAGTACTTGGGCCCTGTGCCCACATGGGAGACCAGGAAGAGGCACCTGGCTCCTGGCTTCAGATCGGCACAGCGCGCCAGTCGTAGTGGCCGTTTGGGGGGTGAGCCAACGGAAGGAAGACCTTTCTCTCTTTCTCTGTCTCTCACTGTCTAAAATTCTGTCAACAAAAAAAAGGAAGACTGTTTGGAGATTCCTCAGAAATCTGAATATAGCCCTACCACAAGACTCAGCCATCCCACTCCTCAGAATTTACCTAAGGGAAATTATATTGGCAAATAAAACAGCTATCCGAACCTCAGTGTTTATTGCAGCTCAATTCACAATAGCTAAGACATGGAATCAACCTAAATGCCCATCAACTGAAGACTGGATAAAGAAATTATGGAATATGTACTCTGTGGAATACGACTCAGCGGTAAAAAAAAAAATGAAATCTGGTCATTTGCAACAAAATGGAGGAATCTGGAAAACATCATGCTGAGTGAAATAAACCAATCCCAAAGGGACAAATATCATATGTTCTCCTTGATCTGTGACAACTGAGTACCTAAAAGGAAATCTGCAGAAGTAAAACTGACACTATGAGAAGCAATGACTTGATAGTCCATGTCCTGACTGTTGAGGAATAGCTTACTACTTTATTCTTCTTAGTATTTTCTTTTTCTACTTAATATCATTGGTTGAACTCTTTAATTAACACAGAATTATTCTTAGGTGTTTAAATCCAACTGAAAATTGATCCCCATTAAAAATAAGAGTGGGAATAAGAGAGGGAGAAGATGTACAGTTTGACACACGCTCCCTCAGACTTACCCCTAAGGGTAAAGCTAAAAACTTGCCATGGGACTCCAAATCCCAATAAGTTGGCATGTAATAATGCCATCTTACTAGTTGAAATGATCAGTTTAAATTCATAACGGATCATAAAGATAAGATTAAGTGTCAAAGGGATCACATAAATAAGACCAGTGTCTGCTAATAATAATTGATAGAATTACGGAGAGAACGATCCAACATGGGAAGCAGGATACAGAGCAGACTCATAGAATGACAAATACCCTAAACAGCACTCTGGCCTCAGAATCAGCCCTTAAGGCATTCCGATTTGGCTAAAAAGCCCCTGAGAGTATTTCAGGCATGGAAAGCTAAGATAGTGTGACAAAAAATGATCTACACAAAGGATTTCTGTGAGTGAGATCCCAGGGGAAAGAAAGGGCCATCAAAGAAGGAGGTACCTTTCCCTGAAGGGAGGAGAGAACTTCCACTTTGATTATGGCCTTGTCTAAATAAGGTTGGAGTTTGTGAACTCAAGAGGCTTCCATAGCCTTGGCAGCTCATGACAGGAGCCTCAGGTTATCACTGACGTCATAAATAAGAGTGTCAATTGTTAAATCAACAACAGGAGTCACTGTGCACTTGCTCCCCATGTAGGACCTCTGTCCTTAATGTGTTGTACTATGAGAATTAATGGTATCTTTACTTAGTATATACTAAGTTGATCTTCTGTATATAAAGATAATTGAAAATGAATCATAATGAAGAATGGGATGGGATATGGAGTGGGAGATGGGATGATTGTGGGTGGGAGGGAGGTTATTGGGGGAAAAGCTGCTATAATCCAAAAGTTGTACTTTGGAAATTTATATTTATGAAATAAAAGTTTTCTATTAAAATTTTAATGAAGTTTTTATTTGGATTTCCAGACATGTGGCAGGGACACCTCTGCTCTTGAGCCATAGCCCCCATCTTCCATGGTGTGCATTAGCTAGAAGCTGCAATGGTTTCAGAACTGGGATTCAAAGCAGGCATCTTCACTGCTGCACCGAACGCTCTCCCCTGGGATCCCATTTCTGAAAGGATACTTCTATAGCTTTTCTATTTTGTGTTTCTCTTATTTCTTTTCACTTTCTATTGGCTCTGGTTAGAACTTCCCATAGAATGTTGGGTAACTGTTGAAAGCAGACATCCTTTGTTTACTTGCTCATCTTAAAGGGGAATTTTGTTTCTTTGTTCACCATAGGGTGTGTGAGAGTTGCATTTTTAAATTAATATAAAGAGCAAATTTCATGTATTTCACAAGGACAGTTCTAAGAAGAAAACCTTACTTCTTCCCATAATTTCCCCCTTTCCTTCTCTATTTTGTTTCTTTAATTTTTACAAAGACATACTTTGAATACATTCTATAATCACAGACATAATGTACCACTAGCTGTAATATTCAACAAGTGAAAAATAGACCACAGTTCCATAGGAATATAAACAAGGGCTACAGACATCTCATCATGGGGCCAGCGCTGTGGTGCAGTGGCACTCTGGTGCAGCAGGTTAAAGCCCTGGCCTGAAGCATGGGCATCCATTATGGGTGCCAGTTCTAGTCCTGGCTGCTTCTCTTCCAATCCTGCTCTCTGCTATGGCCTGGGAAAGCAGGAGAGGATGACCCAAGTCCTTGGGCCCTGTATCCATGTGGGAGACCTGGAAGAGGCTCCTGACTCATGGTTTCAGATTGGCGCAGCTCCAGCCATTGCAGTCAATTGGGGAGTGAACCAGTGGATGGAAGACCTCTTTCTCTGTCTCTACCTCTCTCTGTAACTCTGTCTTTCAAATAAATAAAATAAATCTGTTAAAAAAATGAAGTTCTAGTCCCGGTTGGGGCACCGATCCTGTCCCGGTTGCCCCTCTTCCAGGCCAGCTCTCTGCTGTGGCCAGGGAGTGCAGTGGAGGATGGCCCGAGTGCTTGGGCCCTGCACCCCATGGGAGACCAGGAGAAGCACCTGGCTCCTGCCATCGGATCGGCGCGGTGCGCCAGCCGCAGCGCGCCTACTGCGGCAGCCATTGGAGGGTGAACCAACGGCAAAAGGAAGACCTTTCTCTCTGTCTCTCTCTCTCACTGTCCACTCTGCCTGTCAAAAATAAAAAAAAAAAAATTTAAAAAAATGAAGATCTTATCACAAGAAATGTTTCATTTCTATACATTTTTTGTGTTGTATATTAATTGTGTATATTAATTGTGTTGCCACAATCACAGGAAACATAATAATTGTCTTTTAGGGACTGATTTCATTAAGCATAATGGCTTCCTGTTGCATCCATTTGGTTGTAAAAGACAGGATTTCATCTTTTTAACACTGAGTAGTATTCCATAGTATACATATAAAATAATTTATTTACCCAGTCATCAGTTGATGGACATCTGGATTGATTCCATATTTTAGTTATTGTCAGTTGAACTGCATAATCATGGAGATACAAATCTTTTATATGCTGACTTCATTTTATTTGGGTAACTTCCCAAGAGTAGGATGGCTAGTCATATGGTAGATCTGTTGTCAGATTTCTGAGGAATCTCCATACTGTCTTCCATATTATTTTACTAGTTTACATTCCCACCAGTGGGAGTACCATTTGAGATGTGCATTTTCATAAGTGTCCTTTTATCATATTATGGAAATTCTCTTCCATTTATAATTTTCTGAGAATTTTTTTGGTCTTTACTTTGAAAATGTATAAGATTTTGTAAAAATGCATTTTCTGTATCATTTGTGATGATAATGTAAAGTTTTTTCTCTTTATTTTAGTAATGTGAATTATTATGCTAACTTTCTCTAAAATCTTGTTTAAGGTATACAAATTTCATGTATTTCATGTATACATATTCAGGAGAGTCATGATAACTCCTACCCTACCTTCCCTCCTGCCCACACTCCCATCCTTCTTCCTCCTACTCCTATTATTACTACTATTCTCCCTCTCCTATTCCCATTATTATTATTATTTTTACAAAGATCTATTTTCAGTTAACCTTATACACATAAGACTAATTGTACTCTAAATAAGGAGTTCAACAACTAGTATGAAGAAAAATAACTTCCTCAACAGTGGAGCCAAGGGCTTTTAAAAATCATTGCATATCCAAGTGTCAATTTCACTCCTATAGATTCCCTAAGGGAATCCATAAGTTACCACAGATCAGGGAGAACATATGATATTTATCTTTTGGGGACTGGCTTATTTCACTAAGTATAATAGTTTCTAGTTGTATCCATTTTGTTGCAAACAACAGGATTGCATTTTTTTTTTTTACTGCTGAATTGTAGCCATAATGTACATATACCATAATTTCTTTATCCAGTTTTCAGCTGAAGGACATTTAGGTTGATTCTACATCTTAGCTATTGTGAATTGAGCTCCAATAAACATGGAGATACAGATAACTCTTTCGTATGCTGATTTCTTTTTTTTTTTTTTTTGACAGGCAGAGTGGACAGTGAGAGAGAGACAGAGAGAAAGGTCTTCGTTTTTTTCCGTTGGTTCACCCCCCAGATGGCCACTGTGGCTGGCGCACTGCGCTGATCTGAAGCCAGGAGCCAGGTGCTTCTCCTGGTCTCCCATGTGGGTGCAGGGCCCAAGCACTTGGGCCATCCTCCACTGCCTTCCCGGGCCACAGCAGAGAGCTGGACTGGAAGAGGAGCAAGTGGGGCAGAATCTGGCTCCTCGACCAGGACTAGAACCTGGGATGCCGGCGCCGCAGGTGGAGGATTAGCCTATTGAGCTGCGGCACCGGCCTGATTTCTTTTCATTTCAGTGGAATGGCTGGATCATTGGTAGATCTATATTCAGATTTCTGAGGTATCTCCATATTATCTTCCACAGTACCTTGTCCAGTCTTTCATTCCTACCATCAGTGGATTAGGGAAACTTTCTCCCCACATCCTCGCCAGCTTTTTTTTTTTTTTTAATAGGTAAAGTTATAGACACTGAGAGACAGAGACAGAGAGGTCTTCCTTTCGTTGGCTCACCCCCCAAACAGCCACTACGACTGGCGCGCTGTGCCGATCTGAAGCCAGGAGCCAGGTGCCTCTTCTGGTCTCCCATGCGGGCACAGGGCCCAAGTACTTGGGCCATCCTCCACTGCCTTCCTGGGCCACAGCAAAGAGCTGGACTGAAAGGAGCAAGCGGAACTAGAACCAGGCACCCATATGGGATGCTGGTGCCTCGGGCAGAGGATTAGCCAGGTGAGCCATGGCGCCGGCCCCTTGCTGTTTGTTAATTTCTGTATGAGAGCATTCTAACAGGGGTGAGGTGAAACCTCATTGTGGTTTTAATTTGCATTTCCCTGGTGGCTAGTGATCCTGAGCGTTTTTTCACATGTCTTTTGGCCATTTGAATTTCCTCTCTTGAAAAATGACTGTTCGAGCCCTTTTTCCATTTCTTTACTGGATTACTAAATATTTGTCAGTATTCTTGAAGGACAAACTCTTTACTTCATTGATTTTTCTCTTTGTTGATTTCCTTTTATTTATGAATTAATATTTACTTTTTCCTCCCTTTTGCTTACTTGGGTTTGAATTGTTTGTATTTTTCTAGTTCCTTAAGTCATCATATTACGTTGTTGATTTGAGAGCTTTTGTCTTTTTTTACTCTTTATGTATATATTTTCTTATTGCTTTCATTACATCTTACAAGTTTTAGATATGTTGAAGTTTTTGTTGTCATTTGTTTTAAGATATTTTCCAGTTTTCCATATTCTGATTTGATGTATAAAATAATATATTGTAACTTTTAAAATTCTTCTTAGATTGATTTTTAGTTTTAATTCCATTCAGATAAAAAATAACTTGTATTCATTTAAATCTCATAAAATGTATTGACTATTTTGTGTCCTAATACATGGTGTGTCCTGGAGAATGTTCTATATACACTGGAAAAAATGTATATTTTGCTGCAGTCCTGTATTTATTACTACTTTCCTGTTTGTAGTATGTATTATTGGAAGGGGCTGTTTATGAGCCCAAGTGTTGTAGAGATGCCTGTTTCAATCTTCAGTTCTGCCGGTGGTAGCCTCCAGGAATTGTGGGATTCTTTTGTTTGCTTTTATGTTTTTATAATTATCAAATATGCTTGATGAATTGATCCTTTGTAAGTATACATTCTTTGTCAGCAGTTCTTGTCTCTTGAAAAAGTTTTTTTTTGCTTGAGATCTCTTTTGTTTGTTGGTATAGCCATCTCAGACATCCTTTGGCTACTTTTGTATAGAAGGTCATTTTTTATGGAGACACTTTCAACTTTTTCATGTCTGTACATATAGAGTCTCATAGACAGAATATAATTGGGTCGTGTGCACGTGCTTCTACAAAGTATTTCAGTTTCTGTCTTTTGAAAGGAAGGTCTAATCCATTTATATTTTAAACAATCAGCATTAAGAGATTTGCTTTGGTAATTTTTAAATATTTGTTTTAGTATGTTTTAAACCATTTTTCACTCATTTCTTCCTTTACTCTTCTTTGTGATTACTTAGGTTTTTTTTTTTTTTAAAGATTTATTTATTTATTTGAAAGCAGAGTTACAGAGAGAGGTAGAGACAGAGAGAGAGGTCTTCCATCCACTGGTTCACTCCCCAGATGACTGTAATGGCCAGAGCTGCGCCGATCTGAAACCAGGAGCCAGGAGCTTCCTCCGGTTTCCCATGCGGGTGCAGGGGCCCAAGGACATGGGCCATCTTCTACTGCTTTCCCAGGCCATAGCAGAGAGCAGGATTGGAAGAGAAGCAGCCAGGACTAGAACTGGCACCCAAATGGGATTCCCACGTTTCAGGCCGGGGCTTTAATCTGCTGCACCACAGCGCCAGCCCCGTGATTCTTAGTTTTAAAGGTGAACTATTTTTCAGTACTCTTCTCATTTCCATGTATTTAGTTTTGTTTTTTTTTTACATTTTTGGTATTAAAATTTTTTATTTCATAAATGTGAATTTACAAAGTGCAACTTTTGTATTGTTGTGGCTTCCCCCCCAAACCTCCCTCCCTCCCGTGGCCCTCCCCTCTCCCTCTCCCATCCTGCCCTTTATCCAGTTTCATTTTCAATTACCTTCATATACTGAAGATCAACTTAGTATATACTAAGCAAGGATTTCAACAGGCTGCACTCACACAACCGCACAAGGTATAGGGTACTGTTCGACTAGTAGTGTTTTTATGTTTCATAGTAAAACACATTAAGGACAGAGATCCTACATGGGGAGCATGTACCCAGTGACTCTTGTTGTTGATCATTTCCATGTATTTGTTTAATTAATTAGAGAGGAAGTGGGAGAGAGAGAGAGAGAGACATCCTATCGATTTATTCACTTGAAAAATGCCTATAATGGCTAGTGCTGGGCCTGAGCCAGAGTTGGGAACCAGGAACACAAGCTAGGTCTTCCCACATGGGTGTCAGGAACCCAGTTACGGGACCCATCACTACAACCTGTATTTGCAAGAAGCTGGATTCAAGATCAGAGCCAGGAATCAAACACAGGCTTTCTGATATGAGATTTGGGCAACTTAATCACTAAGCTAAGTGGCTGCTCCCCTTTTGTGTGTGTTTTTTACATTCTTTGTGGTTTAAGTAGGGATTACAGTTAACACTCTAGATTTGTAGGAGTTTGGATTGATCACAGTGTAATATCTCACCTTGAGAAACTCTGATACTATACTGCATTTCCTGTACCCATTTTATGTTGTTATCGCAAATCACAGCTTTATTGTATACTCAGGTATAAAATGTCAAAAAATCATTTTTGTTTTAAATCATACAGTAAAAAATGAAGCTACAAACAAAAAATACAATGACACTGGCCTTTATATTTGACCATACACTAAGCTTTAATGAAGAGCTTTTCTTTGTTTACATGACTTTGAATTACTGTTCAGTTTTCTTTAATTTGACCCTGAAGGATTTATTTTTTGCATTATTTATAATATAGTGCTAGTGGTATTGAATCCCTCAGCTTGTGTGTATCTAGGAAAATCTTAATTCCTTATTCATTTTTTGAAGGATAACTTCGATGCCTGTAAGATTCTCAGCTGACTTTTTTTTTTTTTTTTTTTTTGGTTTGGTACTTCTAGTATGTCATCTCACTGCCTGTGGTCTCCATTGTTCATGTTGCAAAATTGGCTGTTGTTCTTATTAAGGACCCTTGTTAATGACAGGCTAGGATTCTGACATTAAGTTGATTTTCCCTTGTCTCTTCATAGTTGGATATAGGTTGTCTCAGTCCACACTGAGATCTTTTTGATTTTATCTTACTTGGTGCTGATTTAGCCTTGGATGTATAGTTACGTAACTTACATCAAATTCTGAAGGTTTTTATCCATTTCTTCCTCAAATATTTTTCTATCCCTCTTCTCTTGAGTTGATAATTTTAATTGTCCTGTCTTCTGTTTCACAGATTCTGTCTTATATCTGCTCAAATATGCTGCTTGATTGTTCTAGTGAATTTTAAAATTTCACTTTTATGACTTTCAGATGCAGAATTTCTTCTTGGCTCCCTTTTTAAGTTTTCATTTATTGGAACTCATTATATCCACACATTGTGATTTCCTTTCGTTTTTGTCAGGCTCCCCCCCTCCGGGAACTGGCCAGGTTGCCGCGAAGGAAGAGTCGAGGAGACAGGAAGGTCAAGCTAAACACGCTTTATTGATACTCTAGGCGACCAGGAGGAGAGATCGCTCAAGCCTACTCCTGCGGGCACAAGGTGCTACGGACCAGGAGCTTCTCCCGTGGGCACTGGGCACTACGGACCGGGGAGAGAGGCTGAGCAACCTCTGGTTTACAGCCTCTGAGGGTCCCCTTATATACAGTTTCTGGAGGCTAGGCCTGCCCTCCCATGGTCCTGTAGTCGTGGCAACGACAGTTTGTGGTTAGGCCGTCTAGTTAGGCCATCCCTTTTCAAATTTTACGAGCTAGCGTGGTTACCTTTCTACTTTTCTTTCAGGCTGCGCTACTGGGCAGTTACTTTCTTTCAAACGGCGCTGCTGTTACTTTCTCCATGGATGGTTCCCTGATAGTTTTCTTTCCTGTGTTTATACTCATGAGATATTCATGACAGCAGCTGCAAATAATCTGGTGCTCTCCTCAGTTAGGAAGAGCATCCTGTATACATTCCAGTTCATCTGGATAGGTTGTAGTAATTTCCATAAGTAGTAGGTGGAAGTGATGCTGTAATGGCTCCTGGTTGGCTTTCTTGGACACATAGATTCTGGAAGCTGCATCTCAAGATACTCCATGTCAAAACTCATTTGCGGCCGGCGCCGCAAATCACTAGGCTAATCCTCTGCCTGCGGCACCGGCACCCCAGTGTCTAGTCCTGGTTGGGACACCGGTTCTGTCCCAGTTGCTCCTCTTCCAGTCCAGCTCTCTGCTGTGGCCCGGGAAGGCAGTGGAGGATGGCCCAAGTGCTTGGGCCCTGCACCCGCATGGGAGACCAGGAGAAGCACCTGACTTCTGGTTTCGGATCGGCACAGTGCCAGCCGTAGCAGCCATTTGGGGAGGTGAACCAACAGAAGGAAGACCTTTCTCTCTGTCTCTCTCTCACTGTCTAACTCTGCCTGTCCAAAAAAAAAAAAAAAAAAAAAAAAAAAAAAACACCTCATTTGCCATTCTATAAGAAGTGCAAGGCACTGAAAGGCGCTATATTGGTTCTCTGGTCAGTAGCCCCACCTGGGGCAGATATGCAAGTGATTAAGCCCCTAGATAATGAAAAAAGCCCCTTGGAATGAAAAAAATAGTCATTTTTTATGAAGTCCATTTTATGAAGCATATTACCTACTGTTTGTACTTTTGGTGCTGTATCCAAGAAACCATTGCCAAACTAAAGCCATACAACTATTCTCATATTTTCTTATAAGTGTCACAGTAACTCAATAATTATGTTTTCAGTTCAATTCAGTTTGTATCTAGTGTGAAGTTGAGGGTCCAGCTTCATTCTTTTATGTGTGACTGATCAGTACCTAGCATCATTTCTTTTTTTTAATTAAACTTCTATTTAATGAATATAAATTTCCAAAGTACAGCTTATGGGTTACAATGGCTTCCCCCTCCCAAAACTTCCCTCCCACCCACAACCCTCCCCTTTCCCGCTCCCTCTCCCCTTCCAATCACATCATGATTCATTTTCAATTCTCTTTATATACAAAAGATCAGTTTAGTATAAATTAGGTAACGATTTCAATAGTTTGCCCCCATATAGCAACACAAAGTGAAAAAAAAAATACTGTTGGAGTACTAGTTATAGCATTAGATAAGAGTGTACAGCACATTAAAGGCAGAGATCCTACATAATATTTTTTTAAAAATTAATTAATTTTCTATGCCATTTCCAATTTAACACCAGGTTTTTTTTTTTCATTTCCAATTATCTTTATATACAGGAGATCGATTCAGTATATAGTTAGTAAAGATCTCATCAGTTTGTACCCACGCAGAACCACAAAGTGTAAAAATACTGTTTCAGTACTAGTTATAGCATCACTGCACATTAGACAACACATTAAGGACAGATCCCACATGGGATGTACGTACACAGTGACTCCTGTTGCTGACTTAACAATTTGACACTCCTGTTCATGGCGTCAGTAATCTCCCTAGGCTCTAGTCATGAGTTGCCAAGTACCTAGCATCATTTCTGAAAAGACTTTTCTCTATTTAATTTTCTTAGAGTCCTTGTAGAAAAGCAGTGGACCATAGGGGAAGGGGTTAAGGTGTCTCATATCAGAATGTCTGTTTTGAGTCCCAGCTGGGTCTGCTTCAGATGCAGCTTCCTGCTAAGGTCCATTCCTTAAGGCACCCAATGCTGGCTCAAGTTCTTGGGCTCCTGTCATCCCTGTGGGAGACTCAGATGGAGTCCCTGGATCTTGGCTTTAGCCTGACCGAGCTCTAGCTGTTTCAGGCACTTGGAGGTAGATTAACCAGTGGATTAGCCAGTGGGTTAAAGATTTGCCTACCTGGGGGCTGGCACCATGGCTCACTTGGTTAATCCTCCACCTGCGGCACCGGCATCCCATATGAGGGCCAAGTTCTAGTCCCGGCAGCTGTTCTTCCAGTCCAGCTCTCTGCTTGGCCTGGGAAGGCAGTGGAGGATGGCCCAAGCCCTTGGGCCCCTGTACCCGCATGGGAGACCAGGAGGAAGCACCTGGCTCCTGGCTTCAGATTGGTGTAGCTCCGGCCATAGCAGCCATCTTGGGGGTGAACCAGTGAAGGGAAGACCTTTCTCTCTCTCTCACTGTCTAACTCTATCTGTCAAAGAAAAAAAAAAAGAAAGATAATGAAAAAGAAAATGTCTAACTCTATCTGTCAAAGAAAGAAAATGAAAAATAAAATGAAATAGAAATAAAATAAAATAGAAATAAAATGAAAAAGAGAAAAATTGTTGACCATGAATTTAAGTTTTTATATCTGAACACATTCTCTGTGTATATGTACCATACAAATAAAATGAAAAAATAAAATTGCCTATAAATAGATTTATATTTGAACTCTCAATTTAGTTTCATTTACTTATGTGCCTGTGCTTATGATAGTACTGCATTATCTTGAATATTGTATTTTTATTAAGCTTTTAAGTTGTGAAGTGTAAGTTCTCCCCAATTATCTTTTCTCATTAAAAATTGTCTTGGGTATTCTGGGCCCCTTAAGTTTCCAATGAATTTAGTATCACTTTATAAACTTCTGCAAAAAAGATACCTGAGATTTTGACTGAGCTTTTGTTGAACCTACCAATCAGTCAGAATGTATTACTACTTTAACAATATTAAGTGTAACAACATGTAGGGTATCTCTTCATTCACTGTATCATCTTAGATTGTTTCAATGATAATTTCTGGGTTTTTATATATAAAACTTACTGTTTTGTTTAAATAATTCTTAAGTATTCATTTGATAATATAAATTTTTAAATTTCATTTTCAGATTATTCAAAAATAATGTATAGAAATAAAAATCAATTATGAATATTGATCTTGTGATCTGAACTTTGCTAACTTCATTTCTCCTAATAGGACTATTATAATTTTTCCAAATACGCATGTTAATGTGATGATAATGCAAAGGGAACAGTGTCATATAGTTCATAGATACAAATTGAAAAATATAATAATGTTTCCCTTCCTGCATCCCTCTCTCCCCATTTCTTCCTTCCTTCTCTCTCTCTCTCTCTCTCTCTCTCTCATTGTTACATGTTTTTCTTACAATTTTCTATATGTAATATTCTAAATCTAAATGATTTCTTTTGCTTTCCCAGTATGAATACATTTTATTAATCTTGCCCAATTTCCCAAGATAGAAGCTCCAATTTAGTGCTAAATAGAAGTGATGAGAACAGAATCCTATCTTCCTTTCTAACCCTTAGTGGGAATGTTCACCATTATTCATGCTGTTAATGAAGTGGGGTTGTGTAGGTGAGTTTACTAGGTTGATGAAGTTCCCTTCCATTTCTAGTTCTGTGAGTGTGTTTTATTAATGAAAAATTTAAATTTTGCATCTCTTCCTATTTATTGAGATGATACTTTATGTATATATGGGCATGTACTTTATTATGTGACTATTACATAGTATATTGATTGATTTTTTCTTTACTTTTTTATTGTTTTTGATAACTAGTTTTACAGTTAACTCTCATAATACTACTCATTGAGGACAGAGGTCATGCATGGGGAGTTAGTGCACAGTGGCTATTGTTGATAATTTAACAATTCACTCTTATGTAGGACATCAGTACCACCTGATGCACTTCACATGAGCTGCCTAGGCTATGGAAGACTTTTGAGTCCACAAACTCCATCAGTATTTAGACAAGGCCATAAGCAAAGTGGAAGTTCTTCCTCCCTGTAGAGAAAAGTACGTCGTCCTTTGCTGGCCACTTCTTTCCACTGGGATCTCACTCCAGAGATCCTTCATGTAGAATTTGCCACAATCTCTTGGCTTTTCAGCCAGACCAGGAAGCCTTAAGGGCTTATTCTGAGGTCAGAGTGTTACTTAAAGTGATGCTGTATGGGCTGCTTCCAATGTTGGAACATTCTCTACTTTAATTCTATTATCATTATTATTACCAGACGCTTGATCCTATTTATATGATCACTTTAAGACTTATTCCTATCTATATATTCACTTTAACACTTAATATGATCACTTTAACAATTAAGATGGCATTTTTACCACCAATTGTAATGGGATTTGTAATCCCATGACAAGCTTTCAAACTGTACCCTTAGAAGTTCATAGGAATGTATGCAGAACTATATAGCTTTACAGTTACAAACTTCCTCTTCCCTCTCTTATTCCCACTCTTAATTTTACTGAGATCCATTCTCAATTAACTTTATACACATATGATTGACTCTATGTTAGTAAAGAGTTAAACAAGTAGTGTAAAGAAGGAAAAAAATCTATTCCTTGACAGTTGAGACAAGGGCTGTTCAAGTCATTGCTTCTTCTTGAAGTGTTGATTTCACTTTTATAGATTTTCTTTAGGTGCTCTATTAGTTCTCGCAAATCAGGAAGAACATATGGTATTTGTCCCTTTGGGACTGGCTTAATATGGTGTTTCCAGATTCATCTGGTTTCTTGCAAATGATTGGATTTTTTTTAAAAAAGCTGTGTAGTATTCCATGGTGTACATATCCCATAAGTTCTTTATGCAGTCTTCAGTTGAAGAGCATTTAGGTTGATTCCATGTCTTAGCTATTGTGAATTGAGCTACAATAAGCATGGAGGTGCAGATAGCACTTTTATTTACTGATTTCATTTCACCTCAGTAAATTCCCAGGAGTGGGATGGCTGGGTCATATGGTAGGTCTATATTCAGATTTCTGAATTATCTCCATACTGTCTTCCTTATTGGCTTTACCAGTTTGCATTCCCACCAACAGTGGGTTAGGGTACCATTCCCCCCACATCCTCGCCAGCATTTTTTGTTTCTGATTTCTGTATGAGAGGCATTCTAACTGGGGTGAGGTGAAACCACACTGTAGTTTTGATTTGCATTTCCATGACGGCTAGTGATCCTGAACATTCTTTCAAGTGTCTGTTGGCCATTTGGATTTCCTTTTTCTAAAAATGACTGTTCAAGTCCTTTGCAAATTTCTTAACTGGGTTGTTTGTTTCGTTGCTGTTTAGTTTCTTGATCTCTTTGTATATTCTGGTTATTAATCCTTTATCAGTTAAATAGTTTGCAAAAAGTTACTCCCATTCTGTCGATTGCCTCTTCACTTTCCTGAGTGTTTCTTTAGAAATGCAGAAACTTCTCAATTTGATGGAATCTCATTTGTTAATTTTGGCTTTGACTGCTTATGCTCTGGGGTCTTTTCCAAGAATTTTTGCCTATACCAGTGTCTTGCAGGGTTTCCCCAATGTTCTCTAATAATTTGATGGTGTCAGGTCATAGATTTAGATCTTTAATCCATTTTGAGTGGATTTTTGTGTAAGGTGTAAGCTAGGGGTCTTTTGCATGTGGAAATCCAGTTTTCCAAGCACCATTTGTGAAAGAGATTGTCTTGCTCTAGTAATTGGTTTTAGCTCCTTGGTTAAATATAAGTTGCTTTTGGATTTTTGGATTGATTTCTCGTGTTTTATTCTGTTCCATTGGTCTATCCATCTTTTTCTACCATTACCAGACTATTTTGATTATAACTGAAATCTGGTATTGTGATGCCCCAGCTTTGTTTTTGTTGTATAAGATTCTTTAACTATTCAAGGTCTCCTGTGTTTCCATAGGAATTTCAGTATCATTTTTTCTAGATATGAGAAAAATGCCTTTGGTATTATTGGTACTGCATTGAATCTGTAAAATGGTTTTGGGAGAATGGACATTTTTATGATATTGATTCTTCCAATCCATGAACATGGAAGATTTTTCCTTTTTTTTTTCTGAGTTAAAAAGCCTTTATTTTACAACCCCAAACAGTAAGTTAAATCAATACATGTATAAGCTTAACTTTCAGATGCAGTCTGCTAAGATTTTTCCTTTTTTAAACATCTTCATCTATTTCTTTCCTTAATGTTTTGTAATTCTTATCATAGAGATTTTTGACATTCTTAGTTAAATTTATTCCAAGCTACTTGATTTTTTTGTAGCTATTGTGAATGGGATTGATCTTAGAAGCTCAATCTCAGCTTTGGCATTGTCTGTGTATAAAAGGCTATTGATTTTTTGTGTTGACTCTATATCCTGCTACTTTACCAACTCTTCTATGAGTTCCAATAGTCTCTTAGTGAACTCTTTTGGATCCCCTATATACAGGATAATGTCATCTGCAAATAGGGATAGTTTGACTTCCTCCTTCCAAATTTGTATCCCTTTGATTTCCTTTTCTTGCCTTTTGGCTCTGGCTAAAACTTCCAGGACTATATTGAATAGCAATGGTGAGAGTGGGCATCCCTGTCTGGTTCTGGATATCAGTGGGAATACTTCCAACTTTTCCTCATTCAATAGGATGCTGGCCTTGGGTGTGTCATAAATTGCCTTGATTGTGTTGAGGAATGTTCTTTTTATACCAAATTTGCTTAGAGTTTTTTTCATGAAAGTGTGTTGTATTTTATCAAATGCTTTCTCTGCAGCTATTGAAATAATCATTTGGTTTTTGTTCTTCAATTTGTTAATGTGATGTATCACATTGATTTTGGAATATTGAACCATCCCTGAATAGCAGGGATACATCTCATTTGGTCCTGTTGGGTGATCAATCTGATATGTTGTTGGATTTGATTGGCGAGAAATTGGTTGAGGATTTTTTAATCACAGGGAAATTGGTCTGTAGTTCTCTTTCTCTGTTGTATCTTTTCTGGGTTTAGGAATTAAGGTGATGTTGGCTTCATAGAAAAAATTTGAGAGGGTATCCTCCCTTTCAGTTGTTTTGAATAATTTGAGAAGAATTGGAGTTAGTTATTCTTTAAATGTCTTGTAGAGTTTCACAGTGAAGCCATTAGTCCCGGGCTTCTTTTGTTTTGAAGTCTTTATTATTGATTCAATTTCTGTATTGGTTTTGGGTCTGCTTAGATTTTCTATGTCTTCATGGCTCAATTTAGGTAGGTTGTATGTGTCCAGGAATCTCTCCATTTTTCTATGTTTCTCAGTTTGTTAGCATTCAGCCCTTTGTTGTAATTTCTCATGATTCTTTTTATTTCTGTTGTATCTGTTGTTACAATTCCTTTTCATCTCTAATTTTATTGATTTTGGTCTTCCCTCTCCCTTTTTTTTATTAGTTGGGCCAATGGTGTGTCAATTTTTTTTTTCAAAAAAAAAAAAAACCCAGCTGTTTTGTTGCTCTTTTGGAATTTTTTAAATTCAATTTTGTTGATTTATCTAATTTGAATTATGTCTTTTTCCTATTAGTTTTGGGTTTGATTTGCTGTTTTTCCAGGTCCTTGAGATGCATTCATAGCTCATTTATTTGTTGCCTTCACAATTTCTTGATGTAGGCATCAATTGCTATAAACTTTCCTCTTAACACTTCTTTTGCTGTATCTCATAAGTTTTGATATGTTGTATTGTCATCTTCCTTTGTTTCCAGAATTTTTTTTATTTGTTTTTTGATTTATTTTATGACCCACTGTTCATTCAGGGGCAGACTGTTCAGTATTCATGTGTTTGCATATGTTCTAAAGATTGCCGTGTTGCTGATTTCCAACTTCTTTCCATTGTGATACAAAAAGAAGCATGGTATGATTTCCATTTTTTTTAAATTTGCTGAGAATTGCTTTATGGCCTAGTATGTGATTTGTCCTAAAGAAAATTCTGTGCTCGGGTAGAAGAATGTATTCTGTAAGTGTATGATGAAAAGTTCTGTAGATATGTGTTAGGTCCATTTGGTCTATAAAGTTGGTTAACTCTGCTGTTTCCTTGCTGATTTTATGTCTGGTTTATTTGTCCATTATTGAAAGTGGGGTATTGAAGTCCCCAATTACTCTTCTAAAGGGAGTCTCTCCCTTTAGATCCATTAACATTTCTGTTAAATAGCCAGGTGTCTTGTGATTAGTTGTATATATGTTTATGATATGAGAGTTATTCTTTAAATGTCTTTTAGAGCCTCTGTGAAGCCATCCAGTCCTGGGCTTCTTACATCTTCCTATTGAATTGATTTCTTAATCATTACATAGTGCCCTTATTTGTCTTTTTTAACAGTTTTCATGTTAAAGTCTATTTTGTCTAATGTTAGGATGGCTACAGCAGCTCTGTTTTGGTTTATGTTAGCATGGAATATCTTTTTCCATCCTTTGACTTTCAGCCTGCAGGCATCTTTGTTGGTGAAATGTGTTTCTTGTAGGCAGAAAATAGATGAATTTTGTTTTTTTAATCCATTCGACCTGTCTATGTTTTTTAACTGGAGAGTTGAGATCATTTATATTCAAGATGACTATTGATAAGTAATGACTTGGCCCTGCCATTTTCCAATAAATATTCTTATTGTTTACTTTGGATTTCCTTTGAACTTTTACTGGGAGATTTTCTTCCTTTACCTTATTGTAATGATGACCATGTTTCTGTTTGCAGCATATTCTTAGCATGTTTTGTAAAGCTGGATGGGTGGTGACAAATTCTTTCAATTTCTGTTTGTTATGGAAGGTCTTTATTTCACCTTCTTTCATAAATGAGAGCTTTTCAGGGTATAGTATTCTCAGTTGACAGTTTCAGTTGACAGTTTTTTTCTCTTAAGACTTGAAGTATATCTTGCCATTCTCTTCTAGCCTAGGTTTCTGATGAGAAGTCCACTGTGAGCCTAATTGGAAATCCTCTGAAAATAATCTGGTGTTTCTCTCATGCCCATTTTAGAGTCTTTTCTTTGTTTTACTGTGGTGAGTTTGATTACAATGTGTCATGGTGAAAAAAATTTTTGGTCATGTCTATTAGGAGTTCTATGTGCTTCCTGAACTTGGATGTCCCTTTCCTTCTCCAAATTAGGGAAGTTTTCTGTTATTAATCTAATTCTTTCTTTCCATACCTTCAGGAACTCCTAGAACCCGTATGTTGGCTCATTCGATATTATTCTGTATATTCCCAGCAGTGTTTTTAGTTGTCTGATTTCTTCTTCTTCTTTTTGGTTTGACTGTATAATTTCCTGTGCTTTGTCTTCTAAGTTGGATATTTCCTCTTTTGCTTCACCAATTCTGTTGTTAAGACTTTCCACTGCATTTTTTATTTGCTCTATTGAATTATTCATTTCATTTTGATTTCTCTTTAAGATCTCCACTTCATGGGATAAATTTTCTTTGATGTCCTGCATGGATTTCTGTAGTTCATACATTTGCTTCTGATTACATCTGTGTAATCTTATGATCAGCTTTTTGAATTCCACTTCTTGCATTTCTTCAAACTCATTATCTTTATAATCTAGTATTGAAGTGCTGTATTCTTTTGGGGGTGTCATGTTGTCTTCCTTATTCTTGTTTCTTAAATTGGTGTGTTTGTTGTTCGGCATTTGTGGAGATACTTGTTAGTTCCCTCTTTCTATTTTTTTGTTTTTTGCTTTGGTGGCTTTTATCTTTGTACTATGCCTCTGTAGAAAAGTGGAGTGTCTGCTTGTCTAGAGGCTTGTAGTGGGTGTGGCCAGAGAGCTCTGTTCCATTCTCCATGGTGATGGGCATGTCTAAGGTGACACACCTAGGTTTGGCGTGGTGAATCTCTTGTTTTAATCAGAAGGTAGGTTTATTCTGCTCAGCTGAGTTCCTCTTCTCAAAGGATACAAGTGCCTGAGCACTAACCCCATTGGGTATAATATTTGTCCACACTAAGGATCTGTGTGGTGCTCAGAGTAAGTTCAGCTTCCCCAGAAATGTCTAACCAGGTAACCAGGTGTGGAGTCTCCCACTGTGACTGCCCAAAGTCCCAGCCAAACTGTAAGTCCTCCAGCACACCCTCAGTTTTTTTCACAGTCCTGGCACAGAAGCCTCACACAGTCACAAGCTCCTAGCACCCTGTTAGTTCTCCCTACCAGAGTTAAGAGTCTCCACTTGGCTGGTTGCTGGGCATAGACACAAGCTGGCGCAGCTGTTATGTATGTCCAAAATGGCAGCCACTCTATCGGCTTGTTACAGGACACTTTTGTAAAGTGATCATGGAGAGAGAAATGTTTCCATCTTTTTTTTTCTCTAGTTTGGCAGGTACACTATCTCCCATGGGGCTTCAAGTCAGGTTCCCTCTATGCTCTTCCTGCAGCTTTATTGCCAGTGGCTTGGGCTGCGGTGGTCTGGTATCACCTCACTTTCCAACACTAGTGTGAAGGCTCTCGGCTGCTGGGGTCCTGAGTTCTGGGCTTCCATGCCCTTGACATAGGTCCACCATGTCCCTCTAATTTGTGTAGAATTTCCTCTGATGTTTTCTCCCTAACTCTTCTCTGAGACTGCACTCTCTCCACTTTTTTAAAAATATCTTCTCCTAGACTAGAGCAGTAAGCTCTCTCCTTACTCTGCCACCTTGGAATTCCCCCATTATTTTGTTTAAGGAATACAATTTTATTCATTTAATATATAAAGATTTGGGAACATAATGATTCTTCCTCCCCTACCTTCCTCCCACCCATACTCCTGTCCTTCTTCCTCATCCCTCTTCCTTTCCCATTCTTATTTTTTACAGAGATAAAATTTTCAGTTTATTTATATATTCATAAAATTAATTCTACACTAAGTAGAGAGTTCACCAATTAGTGTGATGGAAAAAAACAAAACCAAACAGACAAACAAAAATATTGTTCCTCAATAGACAACGCAAGGGCAGTTCAAAATCAATGCATCTCAAACTGACAATTTTACTCCTATAGATAATATTTTTAGTACCCTATTAGTTACCACAGATCAGATAGACAATATGTTATTTGTCTTTTTGTGACTGGCTTATTTCACTAAGTATAATGGTTTCCAGTTGCATCCATTTTGTTGCAAATGACAAGATTTCACATTTTTAGTGCTGTGTAGTATTCCATGGTACACATATCCCATAATTCCTTTATATAGTACTTGGTGGCATCTGGATTGATTCCATATTTTAGCTGTTGTAAATTGAGCTGAAATGAACATGGGGTACGAATAACTCTTTCATATGCTGATTTCATTTCCTTTGGGTAAAATCCCAGGGATGTGATGGCTGATCATATGATGGGTCTATATTCAGCTCTCTGAGATATTTCCGTATTGTCTTCAATAGTGCTTATACCAGTTTGCATTTCCACCACATCTTAGCCAACATTTGTTGCTTGCTGATTGCTATATGAGGGCCATTCTAATGGGGGTGAGGTGAAACATCATTGTGGTTTTCATTTGCATTTCCCTGATAGCTAGCAATCCTGAGCATTTTTTCATGCATCTATTAGCCATTTGAATTTCCTCTCTTGAAAAATGTTCAGGTCCTTTTCCCGTTTATTGATTAGGTTGTTTGTTTTGTGGTTGTTTAGTTTCTCGAGTTCTTTACAGATGCTTGAAGTTAGTCCTTTGTCAGGTTCATAGTTTTCAAATATTTTCTCCCATTCTGTTGGTTTCCTCTTCATTTTGCTGAGTGTTTTCTTTTGCAATGCATAACTTTTTCAGTTTGATTTAATTCCACTTGTTAATTTTGCCTTTGATTGCCTGTGCTTCTGGGTCTTTTCCAAGAAGTCTTGCCCTATACCAGTGTCTTATAGTGTTTCCCCAATGTCCTCTAGTAATTTGATGGTTTCAAATCACAGCTTTGTCTCTGTTCCATTTTGAGTGCATTTTTATATAAGGTGTAAGGTAACAGTCTTGTTTCAAATTCTGCACGTGGAGATCCAGTTTACCCAGCACCATTTGTTCAAGAGACTCTCTTGGCTCCAGGGGTTGATTTTTGCTCCTTTGTCAATGATAAATTGGTTGTAGATGTGTGGATTAATTTCTGGAGTTTATATTATGTTCCATTGGTCTACACATCCATTTTTGTGCCAATACCAACCTGTTTTGATTATAACTGCCCTGTAATATGTCTTGAGGGCTGGTCTTATGATGACTCCAGCTTTTGTTGTTGTTGTTGTTGTTTAAGATTTCTCTGGCTATTCAAGGTCTCTTGTGTTTCCATATGAATGTTAGCCTCATTTTTTCTATATTGAGGAGAATTTTGTTGGTATTTTGGTTGGATCACATTGAATCTGAATAGGTTATGGTAGTACGGACATTTTGAAGATGTTGATTCTTCCAATCCATGAACACGGGAGATTTTTCCACATTTTTATGTCATCTTCTTTCTTTAATGTTTTGTAATCTTCATTGTAGAAATCTCTGACATACTTGGTTAACTTTATTCCAAGGTATTTAAATGTTTTGTAGCTATTGTGGTTGGGATTGATCTTAAGTCTTTATCAGCTCTAGCATTGTATGTATATACAAAGCCTGCTGATTTTTGTGTGTTGATTTTATATCCTGTCACTGTACCAAACTCTTATGAGTTCTGTTAGTCTTTTCATGGAGTCTTTTGGGTTACCTATATGTAGAATCATTTCATCAGCAAATAGGGATAGTTTGACTTCTTCCTTCCCAATTTGTATCCCTTTGATTTCTTTTTCTTGCCTGATGGCTCTGGCTAAAACTTTCAAGATATATCAAATAGCAGTGGTGAGAGTGGGCATCCTTGTCTTGTTCTAGATCTTAATGGGTATACCTCCAACTTCTCCCCTTTTAGTAGAATGCTGACTATGGATTTGTTATAAGTTGCTTTATTATGTTGAGGAATGTCCCTTCTATACCAAGTTTGCTTAAGGCTTTCATCATAAAAGGGTGTTGAATTTGTCAAATTCTTTCTCTGCATCTATTGAGACAATCATATGGATTTTTGTGTTCAGTTTGCTAATGTGGTTTATCACATTTAGTGATTTTCAGATGTTGAACCATCCCCACATACCAGGGATAAAATCCACTTGGTCTGGGTGTAGGATCTCTCTGATGTGTTGTTGGATTTGATTGGCTAGTATTTTGTTGAAGATTTTTGCATCTATGTTCATCAGGGATATTGGTCTTCAGTTGTTTTCTCTGTAATATCAATTTCTGCCTTAAGAATTAAGGTAATTCTGGCTTCATAGAATGAGTTTGGGAGGATTCCCTCCTTTTTGATCATTTTGAATAGCTGGAAAAGAATTGAGATTAGTTCTTCTTGAAATGTCTGGTAGGATGCAGTGGTGAATACGTTGGGACCTGGGCTTTTCTCAGTTGGAAGGGTCTTTATTATTGATTCAATCTTCATCTTGGTTATTGGTCGCTTTAGGTGTTATATATCTTTATGATTCAGTTTACATAGGTTGTATGTGTCCAGGAATCTATCTATTTCTTCTGGATTTCCTTAATTGTTGGCATGTAGTTCTTTGTAGTAATTCCTGATGATTCTTTTTATTTCTTTGGTGTCTGTTTTTGCATTTCCTTTTTCTTCTCTGACTTTGTTGATTTTGGTCTTCTCCCTCTTTTTTTTTTTGTCATTTGGACCTATGGCTTGTCTATTTTGTTTATTTTTTTCCAAAAAAAAAAAAAAACAGCTCTTCATTTTATTGATCTTTTGTATTTTTTGCTTTATTTCTTCCTTAATTTTAATTATTTCTTTCCTCCTACTAATTTGGGGTTTGGTTTGTTGTTTTTCTAAGTCCTTAAGATGCATTGACAGCTTATTTATTTGGTGCCTTTCCAGTTTCTTAATATAGGCACTAATTGCTGTAAACTTTTAACACTGCTTTTGCTGTATCCCATAAGTTTTGGTATGAGGTATTGTCATCTTCATTCCTTTCCAAAAATTTTTTAATTTGTCTTTTGATTTCTTTTATGACCCACTGTTCATTTAGGAGCATTTTTTTCAGTCTCCATGTATTTGCATATGCTCTTAAAATTCTTGAGTTTTTTATTTTGAGCTTCAATCCATTGTGATCAGAGAATGTGTATGGTATGATTTTGATTTTTTTGAATTTGCTGAGACTTGCTTTATGGCTTAGTATGCAGTCTGTCCTAGAGAAAGTTCCATGCACTGCTGAGAAGAATGTGTACTCTGCCACAGTAGGGTGAAAAGTTCTGCAGATATCAGGTTCATTTGGTCCATAGTGTTGATTAGCTCTGTTATGTGTTGCTTTTCTGTCTGGTTGATATATTCAGTGATGAAAGTATAGTGTTGAAGTCCACCATTACTATTGTACTAGAGTCTGTCTCTCCCTTTAGTTCTGTTAGTAGTGCTTTTAGATAGCCAGGAGCCCTGTAGTTGGGTGCATATACATTTATTGTCACGTCTTCCTATTGTATTGATCCCTTAATCACTATATAGTTTTCTTCTTTGTCTCTTTTAACAGTTTTTATGTTAAAGTCTATTTTATCTGATAATTGGATGACTACACCTGCCCCTTTTCCCTCATTAGTGTGGAATATCTTTTTCCATACTTTAACTTTTCATGTATGTGTATCTTTGTTGGTGAAGTGTGTTTCTTGTAGGCAGCAAATAGATGGGTCTTGCTTTTTAATCCATTCAGCCAGCCTGTATCTTTTAACTGTAGAGTTGAGGCCATTCACATTCATGTTAACTATTGATAAGTAACAACTTGGCCCTGCCATTTTTCTGCAAATGTTCCTATCATTTGCTTTGGATTTTGTTTGCACTCTTACTGGGAGATCTTCTGTCTTACATGATGATGGCTTGCTTTCTGTGTTTCTATGTGTAGCACATCCTTATGCATCTTTTGTAAGGCTGTAGAAATGGTGACAAATTCTTTTGATTTCTATTTGTTATGGGAGGTCTTTATTTCACCTTCATTTGTAAATGAGAGCTTTGCAGGGTATAGTATTTTGGGTTGACAATTTTTTTTTCTCTTAAGATTTGGACTATATCTTGCCACTGTCTTCTAAACTGTAAGGTTTCTAATGAGAAGTCAGCTGTGAGTCTAGTTGGAGATCCTCTGAAAGTTTTCTGGCATTTCTCTAGTGCACATTTTAGAATCTTTATACTTAACTGTGGAGAGTTTGACTACAATGTGTTGTGGCAAAGATCTTTTCTGGTCATATATGTTAGGAGTTCTATGCACTTCCTGTACTTGTACATTCCTTACTTTCTCAATGTTAGGGAAGTTTTCTGTAATTATTTCATTAAGTAGGCCTTCTAGTCTCTTTTCTCTTTCCACACTTTCAGGCACTCCTAAGACTCATATGTTGGGTATTTTGGTAGTATCCTATGTATCTCCAATAATGTTAAGTCTTCTAATTTTTTCTTCTTGCTTTCGTCTTAACTGTAAAATTTCCAGAGATTTGTCTTCTAGCTCAGATATTCATTCTTCTGCCTCACCAACTCTGCTGTTAAAGCTTTACACTGCATTTTTATTTATCTATTGAATGCTTTATTCCTAGTATTTCATTTGATTTCTCTTTAAGATCTCAATTTTAGGGGAAGAATTTTCATTCATAAATATATAGCTTTTTTATTTTGTGGATTGGCTTCTGATTTGCTTTTGAGTAATCTGATGGTTAGTCTTTTAAATTCAATCTGGTGTTTCCCCAATCTCTTCATCTTCACATTCTAATATTGAAATGTTATAATGTTCTTTAAGGAGGCTTACAGTGTCTTCCTTATTTTTGTTTCTTGAATTTTTTCATTATATTTAGGCATTTGTAAAATTTTTTTTTGTCTGATGGCTTTTATCTTTGATCTGTGCCTCTATAGCTTAGTGAAATGTCTACACTTTCTGTGAATACCAAGGGGTGTATGGTGAATATGGCCATATTCTGTTCAATGCCCCAGGAGGAGGCGAGTATCAAGGGTAACACCCAAGTTAGGCGTGGTAGCTCTCCTCTGTTTAACTGGATGGAAAGTAATAGTCACCTCTGTTGGTGTGACCTCCCCTTCTCCTCCCAGCTGAGGAATACCCAGGTGTTAGTCCCCAGTGTGCTCAACACTCATCTGCACAACTGTATGAACCACATATATGATCTGTGGAGTCTTTCTTGTGACCACGATTCCCTCTGCTATGAGCTGCGCTAGGCAACCAAGGAGCTCTGAGAGTGTGGAGAAGCACTTTTTAGTTGCCCAGAACCCAGGGACACGCTGCCTCCTTTCACACAGTCAGTGTTTTCTCAGTCTCGGCTCCCAGGGCTCTCAGGGTAGAGGAGTGCCAATGGGGCTACTCTGCCCTGCTAGCCTGTCCTATGCACAAGAAAACCAAGATGTTCCCACAGCTGCTGTCTCTGCGTTTTCCAGATCACTGGATCGAGTCCAATCCTCTCAAGCAGATTTGATGTCAGTAAGGAATGTAGGTTTTTCTCTTTGGTTGGATCTGTGGTCTCAGGCACGCAAAGTACCCACACACCACAGCCCTGCTGTCTTCATAATTGTGCTAGGCACGTAGGAGCATCCCGCAGGTGGCACTTCCCTTCTCTTGGGATGGCTCCCCCTCCCCTCTCACGGCCAGGTAGGTGCAACTGGCTAGTTTCTCATGAACTGCTGTGGTTGCCCCATCAACTGAGTGGAAGGCAACTCCAGTAATCTCTGGATATGCACACACCAGCCCTCCCACCACTGGCTGCAGGTCTCTGTTGTAGCAGGGTGGAGGAGAGGGTGAGAGATGTGCTGTTTTTTTTTTCCCTCCCTGCCTCTTGGTGACCAGTCTCCCTGTTTTGGGGGATCCAGGTGGGAGTCTAAAAGGTGCAGTTCACTAAACCCTCCCTCCCACTGTATCAGCAGTGCTATGGGCCCATGGAGTCCACTCTGACCTAGTTTGCCAGGGTGGGCACTTATCCCTCTAGATCCAAGCTGACAGGTCTTTTGCTGCATGTCTGCTCTTTCAGCATGGTTATGGGCAATTTCTACTGCTTTTGCAGGATCTCCCATTGCAGTCCCCTACAGCTTTATCCTGAGAATATACTTTCTCCCCCTTTTTAAATATTTATTTTGCCTTGCTTAAATCAGACCATCCTGACACTATTCTGACATCTTGGAACCCCCTGTACTTTTTAAAGATTTATTTATTTGAAAGGCAGAATTAGAGAGGTAAGAAGGGGGAGGGAGAAAGGAAGGGATCTTCCATCTGCTGGTTCACTTTTCAACGGCCTGCAAAAACTAGGTCTGGGCCAGTCCAAAGCCAGGAGTCAGGAACTCCAAACAGGTCTCCCATGTAAATTTCAGGGACCCAAGTTCTTTTTTTTTTTTTTTTTTTTTTTGGACAGGCAGAGTGGACAGTGAGAGAGAGAGAGACAGAGAAAGGTCTTCCTTTGCCGTTGGGTCACCCTCCAATGGCCGCCGCGGTTGGCGCGCTGCGACCGGCGCACCGCGCTGATCTGATGGCAGGAGCCAGGTGCTTCTCCTGGTCTCCCATGGGGTGCAGGACCCAAGCACTTGGGCCACCCTCCACTGCATTCCCTGGCCACAGCAGAGAGCTGGCCTGGAAGAGGGACAACCGGGACAGAATCTGGTGCCCCGACCGGGACTAGAACCCGGTGTGCCGGCGCCGCAAGGCGGAGGATTAGCCTAGTGAGCTGCGGCGCCGGCTGGGACCCAAGTTCTTCAGCCATTATTGTCTACTTCCCAGGTACATCGACAAGGAACTGGATCAGAAGCAGGGTAACCAGAACTTAACCTGGACTCTGATATGGGGTGTGAACATCCACATGGTAGTTTATCCTACTGTGCCACAATACCCCTATTTCTGATTTTGGATATTAAACCAATGTAGTATTATTTTTTAATTTCTAGTATCTATTCTGTTTATCTATGTTCTAGTCTTTATTATTTACTTCTTTCTACTTGTTTATTTTCTAATTTACTTTTGTTTTCTATTCTACAACATGGCAGTTGTGTTTATTGGTTGTACATTTTCTCTTTCCATATGGATGTTTATTGCTATAAATTTTCCTATAATGATCATGTTAGCTTAATCTGTATTTTATATGGTGTTTTTTCTTTTGTTTCATTTCATCTCAATGTATTTTATAGTTTTCTTTATGATCTTTTCCATGCCCCATTGGTAATTTGGAACTGTGTTATTTAAATATCACTTATTTGTGAATTTACCAAGTTTCCTTGTTATTGATTATTAATATAATTTCATAGGAGTTGGCGAATATTTGCATGAATTCTATCTTGTTAAACTTATGAAGGCTTGGTTTATAGCCTGGCATTTTGTGTATCTTGGAGAATTTTCCAAGTACATTTGAAAATATCATTTAGTTGTCTCATGGGGTGAAGTGTTCTGTATATACATACAGACTTCTAAAGAGCTCTAGTTAGTTAATAGTGCTGTGCAATTATTTTCTTCTTAATCTAATGCTAAATTGATCAATCCATTATTTAAAGTACTGTGGTGAAGTCTCTATGATTGTTGTAAAATCTGTTTGTGATTGTTTATGGTTGAGCATGAAAGATCACAATAAGATTTTGGCCCGAAGCTGGGCATGCACGTGTGTGTGTGTGTGTACACCTTAATGCATATTTATAACCGTATGTATGTACATACACATATAAATGCATTTAAAATCACAAGTCTGCATGGACACCTACAATTTCCATCTATCCCCTCAGGTCATCTTGTTACCTTCCCCCATTTTATGTGTGTATTTAATTTTTTCTACAGTGTGTACCTTCTTGAACCCCCTAAATTTATTTACTGCTGTACTGTATCCTTAAATGCTTTTAAGTTTGTTTCAGAATTACTTATCTCATGTTACTAAAAAAAAAAGCTATTTAAAAGATTTTATATTTTATTTGCATCACATTCTTGACCAAAATTTGTATTCACTGGTCACTTGAATTATTAACTAATAATTTTTCTTTCTATAAATTTATTTGCTGTCATTTATAATTTCACTTTCTAATCCTGTTTACTTGATTTTATTTGGAGAAATATGGACATCAACTTTCTTCTCAAAGTAGAGAGATAACAGAAGATGTATAGAGAAGTGTCATTCCCCCTGTATCTCTTTCCTTTATGTTGAGCTGTTCCCCTACCTCCCTGCAGATAACCATATACATTGTTTTCTGGTTTATCTTTCTTGCATTTCATTTCATTAAAGTAATTGTGTCTCCATTCATATGCATCCCAGAATTAATATACTGGATATCCTCTTAATCGTTTTTTTTTCATGTAAAATTATGTCCTGGAGATAATTAAATAGCTTTAATACACACCAATTAAAACTTTCCTGGGGCCGGTACTGTGGCGTTGTAGGCTAAGCCTTTGCCTGTGGCACTGGCATCCCTTATGGGGGCCGGTTTGCGTCCGGCTACTCCTCTTCTGATCAAGCTCTCTGCATGGCCTGGGAAAGGGCATGGGCACCTGGGAAAGCAGTGGAAGATAGGCTAAGTGCTTGGGTACCTACACATGTGTGGGAGACCCAGAGAAAGCTCCTGGCTCCTGGATTCAGCCTGGCCCCCATCCCCAGCCATTGTGGCCATCTAGAGAATAAACCAGCAGATGGGAGACCTTTCTCTCTGTCTCTCCCTCTCTCTCTAACTCTACCTCTCAGATAAATAAAATCTTTAAAAAACCTTCCAAACAATTTTTATGTTAAATCTACCATTGTTGTTATTTACTTGTGGCCTTATAAAAATGAGACAATGTTGCTGTATTCTTAAATTTCAAATTCGACCTATTTTTCTGTTTACTGCACCAAATTATTTCTTTGTGTATCTCCTTATAAAATATCAGATGCAGATCTTACACCTGAGAAAAAATCTTTGGAATCAGAAGCTCAAATGCGAAAAAGAAAACAAAGAATAATTAGACTGGATAGACGAAAGGGTAAGTATAATATTTATTCATATCATTAAATTATTTCACGAACTTAGCAGAAGATCTTTCTTTTGGTCTTTGTTTTGAATATCTATTTGAGATCTATTTAGTAGAAATTTCATATTTTTGATAAATGTGAATATCCTAAAATAGCTAGATAACTAAATTGAAAGCCTTGACACCTTTTGATTGGTATTTGAGTGATCAATGACTACAATGTGACAAGGTTTCTTTCATACACCCTCATGAAAACTGAAATTCATGCAAATTTCCCACTTCAGAAAATGGATCAAGATGCCTGACTAGAGAGGATATGCATCCACCAAAGCCAGGAAAAGTTTTAGAGCAATGATGGAAGACCCACAATTCCAGAAGATGGAGGAAAAGCTTTAGGAAAAAAGTGACAGTATCTTCAAATCGCACAGAGTGTCTTAAAACTAGCAGAAACAGAGGACCCACGCATGCCCCTGCCTCGTACTCCCATCCTGGCTTCCCAGATGGGGGATGGCATCTTCACACACACACACACACACACACATAATCTCATTCCCTCCCTCCCTCCCCCCCCCCATATACATAAAACAGAACTGAGACTATCTGAAGGAAACATGATATTGAATGACCAATGGATTGTAAAAGAAGTTAAAAATAAATTTACTTGAAACAAATGAAAAAATCTATGCAATCAGCAAAATCATTATTAAGAGAAGTTTATAATAGTAAGTGCTTACATTTCAGAATAGGAAGATTTAAAATAATTTAATGATGAATATAGGGACTTAGAAAAACAAGAACAGACTAAACCCCAAATTAACAGGAGGCTTGAAATGATAAGAATCATAACAGAAATAAACAAAAATGAAACTAGAAACCTACAAAGGATCAAGAAAATGAAAAGGTGAACACTCTAATGAATAAGATTGGAGATGAAAAAGGAGTCCACATTGGGCCGGCGCCGTGGTTTAACAGGCTAATCCTCCGCCTTGTGGCGCCAGCACACCAGGTTCTAGTCCCGGTTGGGGTGCCGGATTCTATTCCGGTGGCCCCTCTTCCAGGCCAGCTCTCTGCTATGGCCCAGGAAGGCAGTGGAGGGTGGCCCAAGTGCTTGGGCCCTGCACCCGCATGGGAGACCAGGAGAAGCACCTGGCTCCTGGCTTCGGATTAGCACGATGCGCCGGCCGCAGCAGCCATTGGAGGGTGAACCAAAGGCAAAAAAGAAGACCTTTCTCTCTCTCTCTCTCTCTCTCTCTCTCTCACTATCCACTCTGCCTGTCAAAAAAAAAAAAAAAAAAGAAAAAAAAGAAAAGAAAAAGGAGTCCACAGAAATGAAAAAGACCAGCCGGCGCTGTGGCTCACTTGGCTAATCCTCCACCTGCGGCTCTGGCACCCCACGTTCTAGTCCCAGTTGGGGTGCTGGCTACTAGTCCTGGTTGCTCCTCTTCCAATCCAGCTCTCTGCTGTGGCCCAGGAGGGCAGTGGAGGATGGCCCAAGTGCTTGGGTCCCTGCACCCGAATGGGAGACCGGGAGGAAGCTCCCGGTTCCTGGCTTTGGATTGGCACAGCACTGGCCGTAGTGGCCATTAGGGGAGTGAACCAATGGAAGGAAGACATTTCTTTCTGTTTCTTTTCTCACTGTCTACAACTCTACTTGCCAAATAAGAAATGAAAAAGACCATAAGAAACTGCTGTGATCAACAGATTGGAAAACCTCAAATAAATGGGTAACTTCCTAGACACAATAACTGACCAAGATTAAATCAGGCCAGCTTTGTGATATGGTGGGCAAAGCCACGGCCTGTGATGCTGGCATCCCATAGGGGTGCCATTTGAAGACCAGCTGCTCTGCTTCTGGCCCAGCTTCCTGCTAATGCACCTAGGAAAGCAGGAACAGATGTCACAGATGCTTGGGCCCCTGCCACCCACATGGGAGAAACAGAGGAAGCTCCAGGTTCTTGGCTTCAGCCTGGCACAGAACCAGCCATTCCGGCCATCTGGGGAGTGAACCAGTGGATGGAAGCTCTCTCTCTTCCTCACACCCCCTCCCTCTTCCTCTCAACTCTGCTCTTCAAATAAAAATAAATAAATAAATATTTTTTAAAATGAGATAAGATAATAGGAAATTTAAACAGACCCATATCAAGCAATGATATTGAAACCATAGTTAAAAGTCTCCCATCAAAGAAAAGTTCAGGAATTGATGGTTTTTTAGCTTAATTAACAACATATTTAAAGCTGTATTAACTGTAATACTCTTGAAAGTATTTCAAAATAGTGAAAAGGTTAAAACCCTTCCAAACTCTTCATAAGGACAGCATCACTCTGATACCAAAACCAACGACACAACACAAAAAGAAAACGACAGGAGCTGGTGAAGTGACACAGTGGGTTAAACCGCTGCCTTCAGGGATGGCATCCCATGTGGGCACGAGTTTGAATCTTAGCTGCTCCAAGCTCCCTGCTAATGTACTTTGGAAAGAAGCAGTGGATGGCCCAAGTCTTTGGTTTGCGGGACCCACATGGGAGACCCAGAGAAAAGCTTGTGGCTCTCGGCTTTGACCTGGCCCGGTCCCAGCTGTTGTGGCCATTTGGGGGCTGAACCAGCAGAAGGAACATCTCTTTCTCTGTCTCTCCTTCTCTCTGTATAACTCTGCCTTTCAAATAAATAAATAAATAAATCTTTTTTAAAAAGAGAATGATGTACTAATATTCTTGCTGAACACAGATGTAAAATCTCTCAACAAAACATTAGCAAACCAAATCCAAGTGGGATCAATTGGGATTTGGTCCAGAAATGCAAGGGTGGTTCAACATTTGAAAATCAATAAAAGATTATAAATTGCACCAACAAAATGAATAGAAACCATACGAACATGTCAATAGATGTGGAATATTTGAAGAAATTTAAGATCCATTCATGTTAAAAACCCTCAACTAATTAGGTTTAGAAGGCACATACCTCAAAATTATAAAATCTATATATGACACCAGTAGCCAGTATCATACTGAATGGGAAAAGTGAGAAGCATTTCCCTCAGATCTGGAAGAAGACAAGTATGTCCATACTCACTACTCTTATTCAATATAATATTGGTGCTTTAGCAAGAACAATTAGGGAGGAGAAATAAGGGCATAAGAATTGTAAAGAAGGGGCCAGCATAGTGTCATAACAGGTGTAGCAGCTGCTTGCATCCCATATGGGTGTTAGTTTGTGTCCCAGCTGCTTCACTTCTGATCCAGTCTCTGATAATGATCCAAGCAAAGCAGCAGAAGATGAAGCAAACATCTGGGCCCCTGTCACCCACTTCAGCCAAGATGAAATTCTTGGCTCCTGGTTTTTGTCTGGCCCAGCCCTGGCCACTGTGGCCAGCTGGGAGTCAACCAGTGGATAGAAGACCTCTTCCCTCCTCCTCCCTCCTCCCTCCTCCCTCCTCCCTCTCCAACTCCATCTTTCAAATAAGTAAGTAAGTAAATAAATAAATCTTTTAAAAATATTGGAAAGGAAGAATTCAAAATATTCATGTTTGTAGATGACATGACAATGTACATGTATAAACCTGAATACTCTGCCAAAAAGCTGTTAGAAATGATAAACCAATTTAGTAAAATCTAGGTTACAAAATCAACATACAAAAAATGGCATTTTTATATAACCAGTAATGATCTCACTGAAAGAGAAATCAAGTCAAATTCCATTCACAATAGCTACAAAACAATAAAATATTTATGACTAAATTTAATCAAGGAAGTGAAAGATCTCTACAGTAGAAATTATGACATTTTTGAAAGAAACCAAGAAAACAATAAATGGAATATTCATTTTCATGATTTGAAGAATTAATATGGTTAAAATGTATATGTTGCCTAAAGCAATCTATAGATTTATGCCATCCCTATCAAAATGCCAATGATATTCTTTAGAGAATTATAAAATAACAGTCCTAAACTTTATATAGAATCACAAAAGACCCAGTATGGCCAAAGCAATCTTTGAGAAAAAATTCAAGCTGGAGGCATCCCAGTAACTGATTTCTAAGCATACTACAAAAGTATAACAATGGCATAAAAACATCATGATAGTGGCATCAAAAACAGCACTGAGATCAATGGAACAGAATTGAGAGCCCAGAAATTAGCACACGTAAATACAGTTAAATGATGTTGGATAAAAGTAGCAGGAACATTGCTTTGAAGTCCTTAGCATTTAATTTTACACAAATGAGAGGAAAATATTCTGACTATTTGGTGTATCCAGAAGGCTCATCATAGATCTATTTTTCTGTCTAGCATTTCTTTTAAACCCAACATCACCTGAAGACATGTATCTGGTTTCAAGGAGAGAATCTGAAGCTGAGAGCCTTGTAGATGAGAGTAAGTAATTATTTCAAAATTATATGTTTTCAAGTAAAGATCGCAGGACTTTGTCCCACAGCTCATGAGAACGTCTACAACTATTTTTGTTTCTTGTGTAATTATTTTCTTTATAGTTCTAATATTTATTGATTGGGGGGGTGTTCAATAATTACTCAGACTTAAAAATTTCTGGTATTGTGAATTTCTGTTTCATCTTACATTGTGTCAAGTTTTGTTTTTTTTATATTTTGACATGCTATTAACTTATTTACCTATAAATTTAAAGTTAATGATTTTATGGAGGATAGCTTTCCTTTTTTTGGGTGTCCTTGGTGATTTCTTTCATTGATGTTTTATAGTTTTTACTGTAGAAATCTTACAGTTCTTTGGTTAAATTTATCCCTAAACATTTGATTTTCGTGGCTATTCTGAATGGTATTTCTGTCTTGATCTCTCTGTCAGCAAGTTCATTACTGGTGTATAAAAATGCTACCATTTTTGTATGTTGATTTCATAACCTACAACTTCACTGGGTTAGTTTATAAGTTCTGATAGCTTTTCAGTGGAGTGCTCAGGTTTTTCCATGTATGGCATCATGTCGTCTGCAAACATGGGTATTTTGACTTCCTCCATTCCAATTTCAATATTCTTTTTCTTCTCCATAATTGCTTTTGCTAATACATCCAGTACTAAATTGAATAAGGTATAGAAGTGACTCTACCATTTTTATAATTTTTACAACTTCATTCTCAACCATGGCAAAAGGTGAAGTAATGATATAGCTAGTACTGAAACAGTATTTTTACACATTGTGGTAATGTGTGGGTGCAAACTGATGAAATCTTTACTTAGTATATACTAAAGCGATCTTCTGTATATAAAGATAATTGAAAATGAAAAAAAAACCCTTGGTTTTAAATTGGAAATTACATAGAAAAATAATCAATCTTTTTAAAAAAAATATCTTGCAGAATCTCTGTCATTAATGTGATGTACACTGTTATTTAATGCCATAACTAGTACTCCAACAGTATTTTTTTCACTTTGTGTTGCTACGTGAGGGCAAACTGTTGAAATCTTTATATATACTAAACTGATTTTCAATATATAAAGAGAATTGAAAATGAATCTTGATGGGAATGGAAGGGGAGAGTGAGTGGGAAAGGGGAGGGTTGCAGGTGGGGGGGAAGTTGCGGGGTGGGGGGAAGCCTTTGTAATCCATAAGCTGTACTTAGGAAATTTATATTCACTAAATAAAAAAAAAACAAAGGCTATTGATTATTTTTTTCAACTTTTATTTAATAAATATAAATTTCCAAAGTACAACTTTTGAATTATAGTGGCTTTTTCCCCCATAAATTCCCCCCCACCTGCAACCATCCCATCTCCCACTCCCTCTCCCATCCCATAATTCATCAAGATTCATTTTCAATCATCCTTATATACAGAAGATCAAATAGTGTATACTAAGTAAAGATTTCAACAGACTGCACCCACACAGACACACAAAGTGTACAGTACTGTTTGAGTAGTAGTTTTACTGTTAATTTGCATAGTATAACACATTAAGGACAGAGATCCTACATGGGGAATAAGTGCACAGTGATTCCTATTGTTGATTTAACAATGGACACTCTTATTTATGAAATCAGTAATCACCTGAGGCTCTTGTCATGAGCTGCCAAGGCTACAGAAGCCTCTTGGATTCACAAACTCTGAATTTATTTAGACAAGGCCATATTCAAAGTGGAAGTTCTCTCCTCCCTTAGAGAAAGTTACCTCCTTCTTTGGTGGCCCGTTCTTTCTGCTGGGATCTCACTCACAGAGAGCTTTCATTTAGGGCATTTTTTTTTTTGCCAGAGTGTCTTGGCTTTCCATGCCTGAAATACTCTCATGGGCTTTTTAGCCATATCCGAATGCCTTAAGGGCTGATTCTGAGGCCAGAGTGCTGTTTAGGACATCTGCCATTCTGAGTCTGCTGTGTATCCTACTTCCCATGTAGTATCATTCTCTCCTTTTTAATTCTATGAATTATTATTTGCAGACACTGGTCTTATTTATGTGATCCATTGGACACTTAATGCTATCTTTTTCATTAGTTATGAACTGAAACTGATCACTTTGACTAGTGAGATGGCATTGGTACATGCCACCTCGATGGGATTGAATTGGAATCCCCTGGCACGTTTCTAGCTCTACCATTAGGGGTAAGTCCAATTGAGCATGTGCCAAACTCTGCATCTCCTCCCTCTCTTATTCCCACTCTTATATTTAACAGGGATCACTTTTCAGTTAAATTTAAACACTTAAGAATAATTGTTGTTAGTTAAAGAGTTCAACCAATGGTATTAAGTAGAACAAAAAAAATACTAAAGGGATGAAGTGTTAAGTTGTTCATCGACAGTCAGGACAAGGGCTTATTGTCTGTCCTAAGGAGCATTCCATGCACTGACGAAAGAATGTGTATTCTGCAACTGTGGGATGAAATGTTCTGTAGATATCAGTTAGGTTGATTTGGTCCGTAATGTATATTAGCTCTGTTGTTTTGTTTAGTTGAGCTGTCCATTGATGAAAGTGGGGTGTGCTGAAGTCCCTCATTACTATTACATTGTAATCTATGTCTCCTTTAGATCCATTAACATTTGTTTTAAATATCCAGGGGCTCTGATCGTATGTGCATATGTATCTACTATAGTTACATCTTCCTGTTGAATCGATCCAATCATTACAGAATGCCCTTCTTTGTTGCTTTCAAAAATGTTTGTCATGAACTCTCTTTTGTCTGATATTAGCATAGCCTATCTTGCTTTAATTTTGCTTTCCATTAGCATGGAATACCCTTTTCCATCCTTTCACTTTCAGTCTTCATGTATCTTTGTATGTCCCTTCTAGTCAACAAACAGTTGGATCTTTCTTTTTAATCTATTCAGAGTCTTTGTTTTTTAATTGGAGAATTTAGGCCATTTATATTTTTAAGATTTATTTTATTTTTTTGAAAGACAGAGTTACAGGGTCAGCGCCGTGGCTCAATAGGCTAATCCTCCACTTGCGGCGCCAGCACACAGGGTTCTAGTCCCGGTCAGGGCGCCGGATTCTGTCCTGGTTGCTCCTCTTCCAGTCCAGCTCTCTGCTATGGCCCAGGAGTGCAGTGGAGGATGGCCCAAGTGCTTGGGTCCTGCACCGGCATGGGAAACCAGGAGAAGCACCTGGCTCCTGGCTTCGGATCAGCGTGGTACACCGGCCGCAGCGTGCTGGCTGCAGCAACCATTGGAGGGTGAACCAATGGTAAAGGAAGACTTTTCTCTGTCTCTCTCTCTCTCACTGTCCACTCTGCCTGTCAAAATAAATAAATAAATAAAGAGTTACAGAGAGAGGTAGAGACAGAGAGAGAGGTCTTCCATCTCCTGGTTCTCTCCCCTGATGGCCTCAACGGCCGGAACTATGCCGATCCAAAGCCAGGAGCTTCTTCCAGGTCTCCCACTTGGGTGCAGGGGCAAGGACTTGAGCCATCTTCTGCTTTCCCAGACCATAGCAGAGAGCTGGAAGAGGAGCAGCTGGGACTAGAACGGGTGCCCATATGAGATGCCAGCACTTCTGGCCAGGGCGTTAACTCACTGCGCCACAGCGCCAGCCCCTAGGCCATTTACATTTAAGATTATTATTAATAAGTAACTATTTGGTCCTGCCACTTTTCCATAAGTACTCCTATTCTTTATTTTAGCTTTTCCTTATAGTTTTACTAGATTTTCTGCCTTCACATTCTTTCATGATGCTGACAATGTTCTGTGGGTAGCACATCCTTAAGTATCATTGATAAGGCTAGATGAGTAGTGACAGATTCTTTTGATTTCTGTTTTTTGTGGAAGGTCTTTATTTCACCTTCATTTATAAATGAAAGATTCACTGTGTACATTATTCTGGGTTGAAATTTTTTTCTTTTAGGTCTTGGGCTGTAGCTCTCCATTCCCTCCTGGCCTGTATGAGAATTCAACTGTCAAACTATTGAAGATCCTCTGAATATAATCTGGCATTTATCTCGTCTACATTTTAGAATTTTTTTCTGTACATTTTAGCTTTTGAAAGACTACAGTGTGTTGTGGTAAAGATCTTTTCTAAGCATATCTATAGGAGTTCTGTGTGCTTCCTATATTTGAATGTCCTTATCTTTCTCAAATTAGGGAAGTTTTCTCCTGTTATTTCACTGAATAAGTTTTCTAATCCATTCTGTTTCTAATCCATTTCTAATCCATTCCATACCTTCAGGAACTCATAAGACATATATGTTTGTTTGCCTGATAGTATCCCATAAGTCTTGAACTCTAGTTTGTTTTTCTAATTTTTTTCTTTTATTTTTGAAAATCTGAAATATTTCCAAAAGTTTGTCTTCTAGCTTGGATATTCTTTCTTCTGCCCTACTGAGTCTGTTATTAAGGCTTTCCACTGTACCTTTATTTGACATATTGAATTCTTCATTTCCACTATTGCAATTCTTTTCTCTTCAGTATCTCTAGCTCTCATCAGAATTTCTCATCTATGTCATGTATGAATTTCTTTATCTCATCTATTTGCTCTTCTGTGGTATTTGAGTAATCTTGTGATCATTCTTTTGAATTCCTTTTTAAGTGTTTCATCAATCTCTTCAACTTCACATTCTGTACATGAAATGTTGTGTGCCTTCTTATTGATGTTTTCTTTTTTTATTTGTTTTTAAAATTTTTTTTGAAAGGCAGAGTTAGACAATGAGAGAGAGACAGAGAGAAAGGTCTTCCTTCCATTGGTTCACTCCCCAGATGGCCGCCATGGCTGGCGCTGTGCTGATCCGAAGCCAGGAGCCAGGTGCTTCCTCCTGGTCTCCCATGCAGGTGCAGGGCCCAAGCACTTGGGCCATCCTCCACTGCCTTCCCTGGCCACAGCAGAGAGCTGGACTGGAAGAGGAGCAACCAGGATAGAATCCGGCGTCCCAACCAGGACTAGAACCTGGGGTACTGGCACCGCAGGCAGAGGGTTAGCCTAGTGATCCATGGTGCCGGCTGATGTTTTTTTCCTGACTTCTTAAACTGAACACAACCTCGCTATTTTCAGGCCAGTGATTTGTGGGTAGCAGCAGTGTTCAGAGCATTAGGAGCCAGTTAGCATTAGAATCCCCATTCTCTAGTTTGCTTTGCTGCTCTGGATGGGTGTGCTATAGGTAGCAGAGTTCCTTTTACCCTTGCTCTAGAATGAGGACAGGGAGCAGAACTTCTAGGTGAACATAAATGGAAAGGCAGAAAAGAGATTTTTACATTTGAGACACTGAGGTTTTACTGTTGTTTGCCCCTATAGCATAATATAGCCTTTCCTAACTGGTAACATTAATAGATATACATTACTTACATTACTAATCATACTTTTGTTCTATCTTTTAGTATTTGCATAGGATATTAGTATTGTAAATTGAAATAAAAAATTTGTCTCTCAGTAGTTTGAATAACAAAAACTGCAACACTTTATGATTTTATTGAAATTGTCATTAAAACTCTTTGACCTTACAACATTTTAGAGGTAGATTTCTTTTAAAGGTTTATTTATTTATTTGAGAGGTAGAGTAACAGACAAAGAGAGGAAGAGACAGAGAGAATGGTCTTGCATCCGCTTGTTCACTTGCCAAATGGCCCAGAGCTGAACTTATCTGAAGACAGGAACCAGAAGCTTCTTCCATGTCTCCCACCTAGGTGCAGGAGCCAAAACCCTTGGGCCATCTTCCACAGCTTTCCCAGGCACGTTAGCAGAGAGCTGGATCAGAAGTGGAGTAACCGACACTCAAACCAGCACCCATATGGGATGCTGGCAAAACAAGCAGAGGCTTAGTCTATAACACCACAGCACCAGATCACAGTAGTAGATTTTTATTTGTTCCTCTGTATATATTAATCTATTCTACTTTTCTGTATCTTAGTGAGTTGATTATGGTAATTTATAGTTTGTTAGACCGTTATCAAATTAATCTAAATTTTAGTAATTTAAGGAACAAAGATATATAGGATATCTAATAATTTGTATCATTTTTTGTATTCTTTTACTCATTATACAAAGTTCAATCTCTGGAACTGAGCCGTTAGATGATTTCCAGCTCAACCAGTTACTAATCAAATAACTGTTTAGATTGACAATCTCAGTATTCTGATGTGTAGATGAGAGAATAATATTATACACTTCATAGGATTAGTTTGACAAATAAAGGAGATAGGACAATTTGACATTCTATTCTAAAATGGTACCAGACAACAATTTTACAAATTCCTAATGAAATGAAATACAATCCCCCCCCTTCTTTTTCAAAGCTTAAAAATCATTTGGATTCTGAAAACTATTGGAAGTAACTGCCAGAGCTGATCTTGTCCAAATCAGGAAGCGGTTTTATAGTCATCCCAGAAGCCCCTCTGCTCTGTCCTGGTTGTAGCCCTGCCTTCCCCCACAGTCATCCTATAAGTTCTTCACCTAATCCTAGTCATAGCCCTGCCTTCCCCCAGTCATCCCGGAAGTCTTTGTGCCATGTCCTGGTCATAGCCCTGCCTTCCCCCAGTCATCCCGGAAGTCTTTGTGCCATGTCCTGGTCATAGCCCTGCCTTCCCCCAGTCATCCTGGAAGTCTTCGTGCCATGTCCTGGTCATAGCCCTGCCTTCCCCCAGGCATCCCGGAAGTCTTTGTGCCATGTCCTGGTCATAGCCCTGCCTTCCCCCAGTCATCCCGGAAGTCTTTGTGCCATGTCCTGGTCATAGCCCTGCCTTCCCCCAGGCATCCCGGAAGTCTTTGTGCCATGTCCAGGTCATAGCCCTGCCTTCCCCCAGTCATCCCGGAAGTCTTTGTGCCATGTCCTGGTCATAGCCCTGCCTTCCCCCAGTCTTCCTGGAAGTCTTTGTGCCATGTCCTGGTCATAGCCCTGCCTTCCCCCAGTCATCCCGGAAGTCTTTGTGCCATGTCCTGGTCATAGCCCTGCCTTCCCCCAGTCATCCCGGAAGTCTTTGTGCCATGTCCTGGTCATAGCCCTGCCTTCCCCCAGTCATCCCGGAAGTCTTTGTGCCATGTCCTGGTCATAGCCCTGCCTTCCCCCAGTCATCCCGGAAGTCTTCGTGCCATGTCCAGGTCATAGCCCTGCCTTCCCCCAGTCATCCCGGAAGTCTTTGTGCCATGTCCTGGTCATAGCCCTGCCTTCCCCCAGTCATCCCGGAAGTCTTTGTGCCATGTCCTGGTCATAGCCCTGCCTTCCCCCAGTCATCCCGGAAGTCTTTGTGCCATGTCCTGGTCATAGCCCTGCCTTCCCCCAGTCATCCTGGAAGTCTTCGTGCCATGTCCTGGTCATAGCCCTGCCTTCCCCCAGTCATCCCGGAAGTCTTTGTGCCATGTCCTGGTCATAGCCCTGCCTTCCCCCAGTCATCCCGGAAGTCTTTGTGCCATGTCCTGGTCATAGCCCTGCCTTCCCCCAGTCATCCCGGAAGTCTTCGTGCCATGTCCTGGTCATAGCCCTGCCTTCCCCCAGTCATCCCGGAAGTCTTTGTGCCATGTCCTGGTCATAGCCCTGCCTTCCCAAAGTCATCCCAAAAGTCATGCTGCCCTATGTTAGTCATAGCCCTTACCTTTCACAAAAGTCACTACTCTTCAATTTGTTTATGCTGTTATTCTAGGTTTATCACCCAAATGTGCTTTTTTAAAAAAGATTTATTTTATTTATTTGAAAGACAGAATTACAGAGAGAGGTAGAGACAGAGAGGTCTTCCATCCGCTGGTTCACTCCCCAGATGGCTGCAACGGCTGGAGCTGCGCCGATCTGAAGCCAGAAGAATCTTCCGGGTCTCCCACATGGGTGCAGGGGCCCAAGGACTTGGGCCATCTTCTGCTATTCCATGCCACAGCAGAGAGCTGCATCAGAGGAGGATCAGCTGGGACTAGAACCGGTGCCCATATGGGATGCCGGCACTTCAGGCCAGAGCTTTAACCTGCTGCGCCACAGCGCTGGCCCCTCAAATGTGCTTTTATAGTCAGCATAGTTTACATTTTTAAATTTTTTTTTTTAATTCTTATCTCTTAAGTCTCTTTCTTCTCTTTTTTTCCTACATTTTCTTACCTTCAGAACTCAAGTAAGTTGCCAAATAGAATTTCTAACAGTCATGATTTTCCTGAGTGCATGATTTTGGTGCTGTTTTCTGGTGTCACTCCGTTTTCTGTAGCTGCTTAGACTCGAGGTGGACCTTTTGTCAGGATTACTGTAGATGGTGGGCCTTTCAGGGAAAAATGCAAATTTTTTTTTCTTAATATTGGCAGACATTGAAGCTTAAGGCCTATATCTGTTACTTTAATGAAGGATGGAAAATGTTATTTTTCTATTTTTTTTAATTTAATTTTATTTTTTTTTTATTTTTGACAGGCAGAGTGGACAGTGAGAGAGAGACAGAGAGAAAGGTCTTCCTTTGCCGTTGGTTCAGCGCCGGCGCACTGCGCTGTTCCGATGGCAGGAGCCAGGTGCTTCTCCTGGTCTCCCATGGGGTGCAGAGCCCAAACACTTGGGCCATCCTCCACTGCACTCCCTGGCCACAGCAGAGAGCTGGCCTGGAAGAGGGGCAACCGGGACAGGATCGGTGCCCCGACCGGGACTAGAACCCGGTGTGCCGGCGCCGCAAGGTGGAGGATTAGCCTGTTGAGCCACGGCGCCGGCTGAAAATGTTATTTTTCTAGTTTTTATTAACTAGAATACTTTATGTCATGATTTTTAAAAGATTTATTTATTTTGAAAATCAGAGTTATGGGAAGATATAGAGAGACATACACAGAGGGAGAGAGTAAGAGGGAGGGGGGAGGAAGAGAGAGAGAAGGAGGAGGGTATCTTCCATTTGTTAGCTCCCCCTCAGATGGCCACAAAGGCCAAGGCTGGGCCAAGCCAAAACTTCAAGCCAGGAGCTTGATCTGGGTCTCCCATTTGGGTGCAGGGGCCCAAACATTTGGGCCATGTTCCACTAATTTCCCGGGCTACTAGCAGGGAGCTATTTGGAAAGTGTGGCAACCAGGACACAAACTGGTGCCCATATGAGATGCCAGCATTGCAGGTTGTGGCTTTACTTGCACCACCACATAATAATGACTCCTTTTCAGTTTTTTTCATGCAGCAAGATAAGTTGAAAGAAAAGAATTTGCCCTTTTATGAACCCAAGCACCTTGTAGTTATCAATGTGAGATAGCTAGGAACGTGGAAGTCTTAAATACCTAGATGGAACTGAGCAAAGCACGTTCAAGTTCCCCCCATGAAGTGTGTAGGCTGAGGCATTGAGAAGCATAGTGTATCAGTTGAGAGCCCCCGCCCCCTTTTCGTGAGGAGGCCTTTGGTGGAGGTGCACAGACAGACATCAGAAGGTATGGGAGAACATTATGGACGAGCTGCAGCTATGCCTGTATGTGCAGTTTTCAGGGAGGCATCAAGTTTGTGTGAGGTGGGGAGATTCCCCCTCATTAGAACCACTAGGTAGATGATGTATAACTGTCTATCATTCGGCCTGAAAGATGAAACAAAATTATTAATTTGGAGTTGAGCTCCTATACACGCACATACACATTCATAAACATGTACTCACGTGTCCTTGCACATTACATATTTAGAAATCCCAAGTTCCCACAGACACCGTCACTTACAGTCTATCCCTAGCCTTCTTACTTCCTCCATTCCCTGTGTGTGCAAGGAAGTAATTTTATCAAGTGTGGACCTCTGAATCACATCTACCCATATATTCATTTGCTTGACCCATAATATTTCCTAAGTAACATCAGAATTGCTTAGTATGGACCATTTTTCTGTGATTTATTTACTGTCTGCCCGGTCCTCCCATTGGAATGAGAGCTCATATCAGATGCTGCACTGATGAGTGACCCGGATTAATACTTTTCAGTTTTCCCTCAGTGGATCCAATTCCTTAAGGTTCTTTTCCACTTCAATTTTTTATTTCATTCTTCTAATATGTGGAACATTAACCTACTTCTAATAGTAAAATGTTTTAAAGACTTACCTAGTTAGACCTCTACATGTTCCTTCCCCAGTATTTCTTTCTCATCTTGTAGCTAACCTTCTATATATTTTCAACTTAATATTTATTATTTTTGAGATAAAATATTCTTAATTTATACTACAGTCAAAGGCTTACTTCTCTACTAAATAAAGAGACAACAAATAAAAAGTAAAAAGGCCATAGTTCAGCAGGAATATAGGCAAGGTCTCTAAATAATAATCAAATGAAAAAAAGTTCAACTTCACTTATATACAGTAAGTTTTATAATAACACAGAACGTTAAACTATAGTATATTATTCTTAACAATTTGACAACATTTCAAGCAAAGTTTGTCAAAACACTGTATTTGCAGCAAAACTGATATATGCAGGTGATTCTTTATTTTTTAAATTTTTAGTTTCCACATATAAAAGACAACATGCAATATTTGTCTTTCTGTGTCCAGCTTATTTCAAGCAACATGATGTCCTACAGTTACAATCATTTTGATGCAAATGATAGAATTTCAGTCTTTTTATGTCTGAATAAAATTCAATTGTATGTATTTATATAATTTATATAAAGTTATATATAACTTTCTCTATCCATTCATCTGATGATGGATACCTTGGTTGATTCTATATTTTATATCTTTAGTGAGTTTTCTTTTATAAAGGCATGACTGTTTATCTTGTTCTTATTTTCCCTTTTTTCTTTTTTTTTCATTTATTAAACTTTTATTTAATGAATATAAATTTCTAAAGTACAGCTTATGGGTTACAATGGCTTCCCCCCTCCCATAACTTCCCTCCCACCCGCAACCCTCCCCTTTCCCGCTCCCTCTCCCCTTCCATTCACATCAAGATTCATTTTCAATTCTCTTTATATACAGAAGATCAGTTTAGTATATATTAGGTAAAGATTTCAACAGTTTGCCCCCATATAGCAACACAAAGTGAAAAAAATACTGTTGGAGTACTAGTTATAGCATTAAATAAGAGTGTACAGCACATTAAACACAGAGATCCTACATATTATTTAGATATTTTTCACACTATATACTAGTAATTTCCTTAAATCCTCTTAGCTAAATCATTATCACATTATTTACCAGATTATAAATTTAGAGTGTAAATCTTATTTAACCAGTTCTCCATGTTTGATGGTATATATGGTTTTGAATATTTTGCAGTTACAAATAAAGTTGTAATAATAACCTTATACATATAAATTTTCATCATTTGTCCCATTAATATATATAAACTTAATATAAAGTAACACAAGATTAGAAAGCAATTAATTAGATAATTATTAATTAATATTTAATTAATTAAGTAACAATTAATTAATTAAGTAAGTAACAGCAAGATAATTACAAGAAAATTAAAGCAATGAATTAGGGAGACAACTTCACTACTTACCCATTACAATTCTTATTACTGTTTTTTGTGTCAGATATCAAGTTATAGTAATTTATATATAACTTTTGAGAGAAAATGCTGCCCATCAACTTGTTGTAAATTTGGAACTTAGGGATTTCACAGAGATTTGCTTTTCTGTTTACTGCTATAAATACATCTCTTTACATAGCTTATGAGGAACAGGATGAAAATGGTGTACCTGAGCAGCCTGAACATCAAGATGCAAAAACAGAATTGAGAGTGAAAAAGAGAAGCATTTCTAAGGGGGAGAGACTGTCCAGTAAGTACAATATTTCGACATATGGTTACTTAAACTCATCAGAAGGTCATTGTCATTGTCTGTGGTTCATGGACATTTATTTGAGCATGCATGTTCTAGAAAATTAGCATTTTGAACTTAGGATGAATAGTCTAAGACAACCATACAACAAAAGCAAAGATATTTATTCCCTTTTGGTTGATATTTCTGGTCCTCTCATTATTTCACAGCCATGGGATAGGCACTTAATACACTAGCAAGCCCTATAACAGGCCAGTTGACTCCTATAGATTATAGATTCAAAAACCCAATGGATTATCACATGGCAACTTATTATAACAAAAGCAATTTTACACCATAACAATTATTTCATCACTATGTTAGCTCTAGGATATCATGATGATGTTTTTACATCACATAAATTTTGACAATACTAATATTTTTCATGAAATCACAGTGCCATTCTTATGGTATTGCAAATGTTTATAGGAAAATAATGGTGTTTGTCTTCTCAGTTTATTATGACATAATAAGTGTAGCTTTATTAATAATGCTTTATTTAATCACAATTGATAATGAGATCCCAATGCATTTTGCACCACAATTTTTATGAAATCATAATTGGTTCTGACATTTCTAAGGTATTTTATGGTATCATAATGGCTAACAACATCACAAAAGTAGTTTATGACACCAAATAGTGGTTTATGACATCATAATTGGTTATAACATCACAATCATTTTGATGATATCACAATGGTAGTGTATGGATTAACAATGTTAGTTTCTAACATCTCAATTTTATTTATGATATCACAATTGATTAGAACAATACAAGGTTAGTTTTATGATTTCATGACTCAAGTCTTTGTAACTTCACAATTTATTGTGACATCACATTGTTAGCATTATAACATCACAATATTTTATGGCATCACAGCAGATTTTGACATCATTGCTTTTGATGACATCAGAATGCTGTTTAAGGCATCACAATAGAATATGGCATTGCAAATGTGGTTTATAATTGTTATGGTGTAAAATTGCTTTTGTTATAATAAGTTGCTGTGTGATAACCCACCACTGTGATATCATAATGCTATGATTGTTATATAATAACTATGAAGCCATAAAAACCATTTAGAAATTATGATTGTATAAAACCTGTTGTGATATCATCAATGTAATACTGTGTATTGAATTGTGATGCATTAAAGTACAACTTTTATATTGTAAAATGAGTGCTGTGATGTCATCTATAAATATGATACCATTGTGATGCCATATTTAATTGTGATATTAAAACACTGTTTGTGTTGTAATAAGCTTAGCATTGCTGTGCCATAACAAATTTGTTGTTACAAAAAACTGTAATGACATAAACAATTTTGATGTTATATATCACTATTGTGATGCTATAAAAGGCATTGTGATGTTACAACCAAACAATTGTGATGTCACAAATTGAATTTATGATGTTTTAATCAATTCATTGTGATGTCATAAATTTATCATTGTGATGTAAACCCATCTTGATGTCATAAACTAACCATTGTAATTTCATAGAAATAATTGTGAATTCTAAAGCTAGCATTTCAATATAATAATCAATTGGGATTTTGTACTCCACCATTGTGTTTTAAAACACTTAGCACTGATACAATCAATTCTGAAGTCATGAAAAGGATTTTGAGATCATAAACTAACATTGTGATATTATTGTGTGATGTGATTAATTTTGTGACACTGAACATTGACATGCCATAGTGCAATCATTGTGATGTCATAGAATATTATGTCACTCATATTTTTAGTGTAAGTTCCCATCAATTGATATGTCCTAAACTGATTATTGTGATATCATAAATATTTGTGGTTAGTCTACTGTGATATCATAAATGAATTATTGTTCTGTTAAACCATTGTGGTGCAATAATCTAGTGTGATATAATTTAGCACTGTAATGCCATAAACTTACCGTTGTGATTCCCTAAAACAGTTATGTCAAAAACATTTGTAATATTTTGTAAAATTGTGAGGTCATAAACCAAACATTGTAATGTCATGAAGATTTGTGATCTCTTTCACCTCTGTGATGTCATAAATGAACCATTTGATGGAGTAAAATTTTGTAAATCACAAAAAAAAAAACCCAATGGACACCTCTGTCCTATTGTAGTGACCTTCTGCTCTGACTTCCAATCAGTAAACAAAAATGTTGCTGAGATCCGTAACTTGGTGGTGTGGCAGTTGGTGCCTAGCTTCCAAAGCACCTTCTTAGTCTACCCTTGAATAGAAATTACCTTTCTGGTAGGTAGTTCCACAGATTGCTGCCAGCCAGGCTCCCAGGTAAGAAGTCTGGGAGTGAAAGATTTTGCATTGTCCCAGCAACTGCTGGGTCTCCTTTTTTGATTGTTGGAGCAGGGGGTTAGTACTTGGCAATCTTCTCTATAGTGAAACATTATGCCTCTTAATATTATGACCAAGATTTTATGAGGGCACTATATCACTTTGCTTTGTGTGCAACAAGGGCTCAGCTGAGATGCCATACATCAGTCGGTAGGGCATCTGGTCTTAGTTTACCGAGACCATGTCATTGAAGGAGTGTACATCTAGGGCACCCCCCAAGAGTGTGACTTCTTCCTATTGTGACTTTCATATTGACAACTGAGATTTAGGGAACTTTGGCGTACTTGTAGAAGTGTGTTAGTGATGTGTGACACATCATTCCAAAGAATATATTCTGATTATGATTATCTTCTACAAAAGGATGCTGGAAAGGTGCTGTGATTCCAGTTGCTGCACTTCATTCTCTCTCAGTTTGAGAACACTCTGTGAGAAAGTCACACCGCTAGGTAGCATGGTTGTGGGCACTAGGCTACCACAGTGAGCTGGACATAGCAATAGTTGTGCATATGAGACTGTCAGCAGAGGTTTACTGAGCTATTGGGCAGTTAAAACGTCTCATGGAAAACTTTCACCTAGTGCCTAATTGAGTAACTTCTTTTTCTTCTTTGAGGAGGTGTTGAGGGAGGCAGATACACTTGGATATGTTCAGTCTTCCTCATGACTAACCAAGTAGCCCTACCTGCAGCAGGTCTATCAAACCAAAGGAGACAACATGAATCAAAGTCTACATAAGCAGCTCATCTACACTATTAACCCTACAACATTGCAAGTTTCTGGTGTCCAGAGGGGCACATCTATAGTTGGATCTGGCTAAGCATCCCAAGCAGTGACCCCAGAGCCACAAGCAGTGAGCATTGTGTATTTGCCTGTCATCCTGGTGTCAGGGGCTATGGAGATCAAAATCACATAGTACCAATAACAAAAAGGCCCAAGAAATGTGATCCCTTCCCATCTCTTCATTAAACTCTGTGTTTAGCACAGGTCGTCATATATTCTGTGGGGACATAAGGACATGATCAAATGTGCAGTCTGTTACTTTATGAAATTAGACAATTCTGGATATCAGATTCATGCCCAGATTCAATGCCCAGAGCTGAGAATAAAACCTGTGTGAAACCTAGGAACTGTCACCATGTGGACCTAGTTCAGCAGTCTTGGGGCATCCTCTAGCCCACCCTTAGGCTGTGACCCCTTGGTAGAGAGCCCATTAATCTACACCCTTCAAACCCTACTGCTGGGAACCCACCCATGGTCTCATTGCCAATGCCTTTTATCAGGAGTAAGGACTTGGCTTCCACTTTTCCATTGTTTTCATTGCTAGTCAGTAATTATTGCTGCTAGTCATTAATTATTGCTTGGCAGTGTTTGCTGTTCCATGTTAGAGAATTTTGCAGTTTCTATCTGTTGTGCTTCATTGACCTTGCTTGCTGTGCTAATTTCTAAGAGAGAGATGGCAATTTTTGAATTGATCAATTAAGCAAAACAGAGTGTAACAATGGAGCATCTATTCATGTCTTTTTATAAAGCCAAAACAGGATTCCACATGAGCCATTGTTCATTTCCAGCCGTGGCACACAAGAGTACACCTGAGATTTTGCTCAATTCCTGCTACAGCACACAAGCAGATGTCTGCTAGAGCGCTTGTTCACTTCCTGCTGTAGTACACCAGGGGGAGTCTACACGAGCCTCATCCACGTCCTGCTGTAGTACACCAGAGGGAGTCTACACGAGCCTCATCCACGTTCTGCTGTCCTGCCCAGCACAAGTCTGTTCGAGCCTCTGGTCACTTCCTGCTGTGCTGCACCAGCAGGAGTCTATGTGAGCCTCTGTTCACTTCCTGCTGTCCTGCACCAGCAGGAGTCTATGTGAGCCTCTGGTCACTTCCTGCTGTCCTGCACCAGCAGGAGTCTATGTGAGCCTCTGTTCACTTCCCGCTGTCCTGCACCAGCAGGAGTCTATGTGAGCCTCTGGTCACTTCCCGCTGTCCGGCACCAGCAGGAGTCTATGTGAGCCTCTGGTCACTTCCCGCTGTCCTGCACCAGCAGGAGTCTATGTGAGCCTCTGGTCACTTCCTGCTGTCCTGCACCAGCAGGAGTCTATGTGAGCCTCTGTTTACTTCCCGCTGTCCTGCACCAGCAGGAGTCTATGTGAGCCTCTGGTCACTTCCCGCTGTCCTGCACCAGCAGGAGTCTATGTGAGCCTCTGGTCACTTCCCGCTGTACGGCACCAGCAGGAGTCTATGTGAGCCTCTGGTCACTTCCCGCTGTACGGCACCAGCAGGAGTCTATGTGAGCCTCTGGTCACTTCCCGCTGTACGGCACCAGCAGGAGTCTATGTGAGCCTCTGGTCACTTCCCGCTGTCCTGCACCAGCAGGAGTCTATGTGAGCCTCTGTTCACTTCCCGCTGTCCTGCACCAGCAGGAGTCTATGTGAGCCTCTGGTCACTTCCTGCTGTCCTGCACCAGCAGGAGTCTATGTGAGCCTCTGTTTACTTCCCGCTGTCCTGCACCAGCAGGAGTCTATGTGAGCCTCTGGTCACTTCCTGCTGTACTGCACCAGCAGGAGTCTATGTGAGCCTCTGTTCACTTCCTGCTGTCCTGCACCAGCAGGAGTCTATGTGAGCCTCTGTTTACTTCCCGCTGTCCTGCACCAGCAGGAGTCTATGTGAGCCTCTGGTCACTTCCCGCTGTACTGCACCAGCAGGAGTCTATGTGAGCCTCTGTTCACTTCCCGCTGTCCTGCACCAGCAGGAGTCTATGTGAGCCTCTGGTCACTTCCCGCTGTACGGCACCAGCAGGAGTCTATGTGAGCCTCTGGTCACTTCCCGCTGTACGGCACCAGCAGGAGTCTATGTGAGCCTCTGGTCACTTCCCGCTGTCCTGCACCAGCAGGAGTCTATGTGAGCCTCTGGTCACTTCCCGCTGTACTGCACCAGCAGGAGTCTATGTGAGCCTCTGGTCACTTCCCGCTGTCCTGCACCAGCAGGAGTCTATGTGAGCCTCTGGTCACTTCCCGCTGTACGGCACCAGCAGGAGTCTATGTGAGCCTCTGGTCACTTCCCGCTGTCCTGCACCAGCAGGAGTCTATGTGAGCCTCTGGTCACTTCCCGCTGTACTGCACCAGCAGGAGTCTATGTGAGCCTCTGTTCACTTCCTGCTGTCCTGCACCAGCAGGAGTCTATGTGAGCCTCTGGTCACTTCCTCCTTAGTGTACCAGCACAAGTCTGTGTGAACCTCTGTTCACTTCCTGCCACAGTGCACAAGCAAGTGTTTAACTAGCAAATACCCTTACCTCTCCAGTGCTTCTCTTTTCCCTTTGAACAATAGTTCTTATGTCTCAGCTGCATTGTTCAAAATATTCAGGGTTGTCAAATGTGGCGAAGGGTTGTAGCACAGCTGAAGTCGGCTTTAAGGAAATATTTTTCTGTTATACAGATCCTGCTTCTATGGGAGACTGAAGTAAGATTGGAAAATTCCTGAATATGGAGTCAAAGTTGGGAAAGTGTTTTGAAAGCTCTTCCAGTCATTGGGTGGTCTAAGCATTATCAGTGCTTCAAGAACACAGAGTGTCTGTGAATCCCATCCTCTCCTCTCAAGAAGCCCCTACTTGAAGGAGAGTGACTAAGAGTGCCCATGAGCATGGTGGCCTGGTGGTTGGGAGGAGGCTGGGCTGAATCCAAGACCTCAGCATCTCCAGTGCCTGGATTGTACTTATTATGTGACAGGTCTCTCGTGGGTTGGGAATCACTTCCCTGTGAAAACTGCCTGCCCATGCCCTTGTAATTGTTTGTGTTGGGACCTGGAAAATCACGTAAGAATTCTGACCTGGAGTTGAACTCAGCAGTGTATTTACATCCACATAAACATTCACATATTACAACAAGATGGTATGTTCAGAAGCACGTTCAAGTACATACACCTATAACCTATGCATTCACAAAGCCAGACACACACATACCTACATGCCTGTAGGTTGACATACACAAATACCTTCACACAAATATGCCTACATTCCTATAAATCTGCAGACAAACACATCTTATACATTGGGAGGCCTATTCAGAATTCATGATGAGTACTGCGTACCTTTGATTCCAGTCCATTCACTCTGGGCTGCCCTTGCCTTCCTTCATCTTCACAGGTCTATAACTCCAGTTAATTCAGAGCTCACTTATTTGCTCATCTCATTATACTTCTATAATTGTTTTAGGGTTGCTTAGCACATACTTCTATTGAAAAATAATGTGTCATTCATTTAGTCTCTCTTCCACACACTGAATGGAGGTACTCAGTATGTCAGATATTCTGTTTTGGTGAGTTACTTGCATTAGTTCTTTATCTCCTTCAGTAGCTTCATTATTTAACTTTGCTTTTAGTGTTAGCCTCCCCTTCTTATCTTTTGTGATTTTATTTTATTTTATCATGTAGAACATGAACCTGATTCCAAAAGTGAAAAATAGATATGTAGGTGTCCCTAGGAGCATCATTTCTTCCTCATTTCACTCCTTTCATCTTGTAGGTAACCCAATACATTGTTTTCTGATACTGCATCCATTTTTCTTTTTGTAAAGACAAATACCCATCTCATTTTATCTCTGTTTTTTCTTATTTTCCCTTCATACTCATCTAAGAGGCAGCATAAACCTTTCTCCCTTCTGGATTTTTTTCCCCATTTAATGCTGTCTTACTGAAATTCCTTAAACTAAGTTTATAGCAACCATTTTAATTCCTTTCACAACTCTAGGTACAGATGCTTATTCCACCTTGTTTACTACAGAATACATCATAGCATAATTTGCAATACATGCATTCCCTTATGCAACCAATTTCCCATGTTTGAACATTCATGTCTTCAATATTTTGTAATTACAAATAATGTTATAATGAGTAAACTTATAAATATGCATATCATGTGATCTTTGAAATCTAATCTAAATGATCCTTGAAGTGTAAACTAAGAAAAATAGATACTAATGCTAGCTATGAGTGATGCCTAGAAATATTTTTGAAGTGAAAATTGTCAATATATACCCATGAAAATTCTTTTTTACATTTTCTATCAGATCTAGCATTACAGAAATTTACTTACAACTTTATAAAAATGACAGAGAATGCCATTATAAACTTGAAATACAGAGATTTTACCATAGATCTACCTTCCTATTTAATGGGCTAAATGTATTTCTCTATGTAGTTCATAATGAAGAAGGAGATGAAAATGTCATACTCGAACATCAAGAATCAACGTCAGAAATCAAACCACAAGTAGAAGTGCGTGACACTTCTAGAGGGGGAAGTCTCACAAGTAAGTATGAAAGTCATGGGTAACTTTATTTTAAATTAATCACATCTGAAGACCTCCTTTCTAAAGTTCATGAATCTTTATTTTACTAAATATTTATAGAAATTTCATCTTTGATATAATGAGTGAATACCATAGGTAACTGGAGAATAAAAACCTAAGTATCCACAAATTTCAGTTAGTGTTTCTTGTTTCATGACCATGATCATGCTCAGTAGCCAGCAAGTGTGTGCACCTTTCCACCAACCCCATGAAGTTGCAAGTTTAAGGGCCCAACAGTCCAAGGCCCTGTGCTGTATACTTCTTCCATAGAATTCACCTGGTGAACAGAGACTTTGCTAAGACTTATACTTCAAATGTAGATTAAGGGGCAAAGAAGAGTAGCAGCTTTGGAGACATAGTGGGTGGCATCATGTTATTTGAGACCCATTTAAAGAGGCTTTGGGGAAACTTGATAGATGGTTGCATCCAGGAATATGTGAGAAGGCCAGTAGCAGAAGAATCCCACAAATCACTCAGCTTTTATGCATTTCTTTGGACCAAGAAGATCCAATATTGAGCAGCTATTTCCTCTGGAGTACAATGTGTTGACCCCTCCTAGTTTGCCCACAGGAATTTCACCTTGGTACAGGATTCCTGTGCCTCGTACTCATGTCCAGTTACATTTCTGCATGTGAGTCAACACAGCTGTTATTCCAGATGAGGACTATTACGGCCCACTCCAGGTGAGGCAAACTGATCCTACCCATGTGTGTAGAAAGGCACGCTGAATAGGGCAGTTTCAAAGTCAGTTGTTTTCTATCTACTTCCCTCAGTAGGGATACCAATCTCCAAGGGGGCTGCAATGTCCTGACCACACCATAGCACTAACCTGCCTGTGAGAGTCTGAGTCCATAGTCAAGCAACTCCACATCACATGCCAAGGTACTGAGTGGAAACCTGTTCTCACGATGAGGAGGACAGTGGTTTCTTTTCCTCCCACTGGTAGATTAATTTTTTCTTGTGACAGATCTGTAGGGTCTTCCACATGACCTGGTAGAATGATCTTAACTTGGGCATTTCCCACCACAGCTCACATGGGAGACACATCTCTACCTATAATCAGTAGTTGGAGGCATAGAATTAGAGGATTACAGGGACCCAAAGGACACCAACAGTTAGATACGGGTAAAATCTTGGTTTTGGTGGATTTTAGGCCTAAAACCACAAATTAGAATCTGTTTCTCCTCATCCTGATGCAGAGATTACAGAGCTTAGTCCTTGGTAAACTGGGACCCAAGTGGCCCAAATTATGCAACTTTCTACCACTGCCTCTAGAACTCTGACCTAGAAGACACCCTCAGAGGCCCCGGGGGATTTAGGAACCTTAACCTAACCCCTCAACTAGGTTGAAAGGTGAGATGTCTTGCCAATAGCACATAGTTCTCCAGTTAACCTTAAGATCTCTGGGAGAAGAAAAAATTAAGAACAATTATATTATTCATCACCATTGTGACTCTTGTTGGGGGTGTGTGTTGGCCCCTGTAGGCTATTGCCTGGTCAGAAAATCCTTGTTGTGAATCCATCAAGTTTTTCCTTGAGACTCTGTTTTTCTAGTAAATGGATGATTTGTGCAGATAAATGAATCAACACTATTGAAAAAACAAATGGTAACCAATATCAAGAATTTCCTATGCTCCTGCTATTGTTACCCAGGCCCCTCCCATATACATTGGAGACTCTCAGGTCATTGAGAATAAGTGCCACCATCACACAGGAAATTAACAAGACTGCCCACCTGGCAGCAGACACACCATACAAGGTACAACAGTCACACAGGAAACAGTTAATGAGACTGCCTCCCTGCTGTCAGACACATCACACAAGCTACCACTGTCACAAAACAAATGATGCTATGTCCTTGAACAATAGCAAACTATTCAAGTTCTTACATCTCCACATGTGCTGGTGAAATGAGCCTGAGAGATTTACATTCTTTTTTTAAAGATTTCTTAGTTATTTGAAAGTCAGAGTTACACAGAGAGAAGGAGAGAGAGAGAGAGAGAGAGAGAGAGAGAGAGAGAGAGGGGTCTTCCATCTGCTGGTTCACTCCCTAAATGGCCGCAATGGCTAGAGCTGTGCCGATCCAGAGCCAGGAGCCAGGAGCTTACTCCAGGTCTCCCGTGTGACTGCAGGAGCTCAAGGACTTGGGCCATATTCCATTGCTTTCCCAGGCCACAGCAGAGAGCTGGATCAGAAGTGGAGCATCCGGGTGTCGAACCGGTGCCCATACGGGATGCCGGCATTGCAGGCAGCGGCTCTATCTGCTGTGCCACAGCGCCGGTCCCTGAGATTTACGTTCTTTAGGAAACTTTTTTTTATTAAACTTTTATTTAATGAATATAAATTTCCAAAGTACAGCTTATGGGTTACAATGGCTTCCCCCTCCCAAACCTTCCCTCCCACCCACAACCCTCCCCTTTCCCGCTCCCTCTCCCCTTCCAATCACATCATGATTCATTTTCAATTCTCTTTATATACAAAAGATCAGTTTAGTATATATTAGGTAATGATTTCAACAGTTTGCCACCATATAGTAACACATAGTGAAAAAAATACTGTTGGAGTACTAGTTATAGCATTAAATAAGAGTGTACAGCACATTAAAGACAGAGATCCTACATAATATTTTTTTTAAAAAAATTAATTAATTTTCTATGCCATTTCCAATTTAACACCAGGGTTTTTTTTTTTTTCATTTCTAATTATCTTTATATACAGAAGATCAATTCAGTATATAATTAGTAAAGATCACATCAGTTTGTACCCACACAGAAACACAAAGTGGAAATACACTGTTTCAGTACTAGTTATAGCATCACTGCACATTAGACAACACATTAGGGACAGATCCCACATGGGATGTAAGCACACAGTGACTCCTGTTGCTGACTTAACAATTTGACACTCCTGTTCATGGCGTCAGTAATCTCCCTAGGCTCTAGTCATGAGTTGCCAGGGCTATGGAAGCCTTTAGAGTTCGCTGACTTTGATCTTATTCCGATAGGGTCATAGTCAAAGTGGAAGTTCTCTCCTCCCTTCAGAGAAAAGTACTTCCTTCTTTGATGGCCCCGTTCTTTCCACTGGGATCTCACTCACAGAGATCTTTCATTTTAAAGGTGAGAGAAAATGCTACTGTTTATTTTCACTGAGTAAATTAATGCATTTCTTTGTGCAGCTCATAGTGGAGAAACAGAGGAAAACCTCATGCATCAGCCTGAAGACTCAGTGTCAAAAACACTAAAAGGAGAAAAGAAACACAGAAGAAGTAAATCAGAAAGACCCAGTAGTAAGTATAAATATTATGCATAGATTACTTTAAAAATATCTCATCATAAGATCACTTTACTTTGGCTCATTAAACCCCAAGTCTCTAAAACTTGCTCTCAACATAGGCTTCCTGTTGATGCCAGGGATGATAATACCACAGTTAGTTCTAAGCTTTGGTGACGAAGGACTTTGTTCTCCAGTTTATCTTTCTTGTGTTTTGTTTTATGAAAAGAAGCATCTCCTTTTTTCTTATGTACTGTTATTTAAGGACAACATATGAGGTATCCCCTCTCCACTAAACAGTATTTCATAGAAATATCACTGTTAGTTTTTTTTTTTTCTTTTTGACAGGCAGAGTGGATAGTGAGAGAGACAGAGAGAAAGGTTTTCCTTTTTGCCGTTGGTTCACCCTCCAATGGCCGCTGCGGCTGGCGCATCTCGCTGATCCGAAGCCAGGAGCCAGGTGCTTCTCCTGGTCTCCCATGTGGGTGCAGGGCCCAAGCACTTGGGCCATCCTCCATTGCCTTCTGGGGCCATAGCAGAGAGCTGGCCTGGAAGAGGGGCAACCGGGATAGAATCCGGCGCTCCAACTGGGACTAGAACCCAGTGTGCCGGTGCCGCAAGGCGGAGGATTAGCCTGTTATGCCACGGCGCCGGCCTATCACTGTTAGTTTTTAGGAATCCTTTACGTTGCATTGACAACTGTCTGTACAGTTGTTTAGCCCATTGTTGATACTATCATAGTTTATATACCTCATTTTATTGGCTCAATCTCCTAATCTTATACATTCAGGTTTACAGTTAAACTGTGCTGTAATAACGAATCTTGCACTTAGGCTCTTTCTCCATTATATCTGTGGATGTGTATTAGTAGAAAATATGAAAAAAAAAAACAAAAATAGAGAATAAAATAAGGCATATTCAAATCCCAGGGACATTAATGATATGAGAAAACTTCAACACACATCCCTTAAAAAACCTCTCCCAGTGTTCATATTAGACCAAGGTTTATGGTAATTTGCTACCACTTTATAAAAGAGAGAAAATGCTACTGTATACTTGCTATAAATTTGAAACCTAGATATTTAAAATAATTTTCTTTTTCATTTAGTGGATTAAATATATCTTTTTTGTAGCTAGCAAAGAAGAAACTTATGAAAATCTTCTGCTTCCATCTCAAGACTCAACATCAGAATCAGAAATTCAAGCAAAGACACAAAGAACTTCCACAGGGGAAGTGCTTAGTAGTAAGTATAATAGTTAAAGGTTGATTAACTTCTTTTAATAGATATTTTTACTTTGGTTCATGAATATGTATATGAGCATTTATTTTATAGACATTTTATGCTATGACTTAGAATGTGAGTACCCTATAATAACTGGAGAAGAAAAAGCAAAAATGCCAATAATCTGGTTGAGATTTCTGGCCCAAAGTTTATTTAATGACTGCAGGACATGGGGTATTCCCTGAAGTGCTAAAACATGTACTATTTCCAAAATAGTGTCTCATTTCAGTTGTAATTATGGATTCCAAAGCCTTACAGGCACTTCTGACCTGTAGTAGTGGTCTTCTGCCCTAGGGCCCCAGTCAGCAAATAGAGATATCACTTAGATCAAACTGCAAGCAGGAATCCAGAGAGCCTAGGGGAAGGCAGTCAGGAAAAACCACATGAGGGGCACTAGGCTGTCTTCTTGGCCATGACCCCACTAATGTGAAACAGCCTTTCTCTAACCCATGAAAGGATGTCATGATATCCTCAAAGAAGGGTTTTTCCACACACAAAAAAATGAGGGTGTATGTATCTGAGTTGTTCCACTAAGTTCTACTCCTCCTCTTATTATTATTTGAGGCACACAGATACACAGACACACAGACATACACACACCTTCCATCCAGTGGTTCATGATCCAAATGGCCACAATGGGACAACTCAGCTATGATTCGGCTGTGTCATGCTGATTCCAGGAGCTAGGAACCAAATACAGATCTACCATTGGGTGGCAGGGACCCAACCACTTCAACCATCACCTGCTGCCTCACAGTATCCACTTCAGCAGGAACCTGGAAGTGGTAGCTGTATGCAGGACTTAAACCTAGGCTCCTGATGTGAGAAATGGGCATCTTCATTTGAGTCTTAACTACAAGGTCAAAGACCTACTCCTGGTCCTCGTTTTGCCTGCTGTACCAGGGAGGGCCATGGCTTGGCAGTCTCCTCTGGAATTAGATGCCATGCCCCTTAGAGACCAATTCCAGAATTTCACCAAGTTCCTGGGCAACTTTCTCTTAGCTGTACCCATGGCCTAGCTAAGAGCACTGGTGGGTCAGTAGGACATAGTCCCCATTGGGTGATGTCCTTGCATTGGCCCACATAAGTTATATCATCCGTGCACTAGAGGTGAATCCTCCCTCCAGGAGCAGGTCTTTGAGAGGTTATGAGCTATGCACTGACAGAAGATATAAGAGCTATTTGGTCACTTTGTATAAGGGTATCAGTAGTGTAGTGCAATGAATTTCACATAGTTAAACTGACCTTGAAATCTGTGTGGAAAAGACACATTTGAAATTCAGCTGTTGCAAACCAAATGCCCTCAGTTTAGACAGTACACTGTATGACAGTCACAGGGTCATGGATCACCAGTGCCCAGGTTTGTGCTATAAAGTTGAACCACTAAAATCAATTGAGTGATGGCCTCTGAGCCCATGAGTAAGGAACTATTTTGTTGTTGAAGACAATAGTTTCATGGATAACTCTGGTTTCATTAAGTTCAGCAGTGAGAACAGCTATTTCTTTTTCTCCCCAGGGATTTGTTTTGGTGCTAATAGTCTGGAGGTTTACAACCTTCTATATGCCCTACTAACATGGCAGTAAGTGCAGCCATTCCCATCAGGGCTTGCGGTAGAATGCAAGGAAGATATAACATAGAAAAATATACCCACACCAAGAAAACATTCAAAAGAGGAGCCTCTGAGAATGGAGTTTGCCATGGCCCACAAGAATACACTCATAACAGTGTTTGACCAAAGGTCATGTTGTGGTTTTTGCAGAGCGAAGTGGAGTTTTCTGTCTTCCCAGTTCCTTATATTTGAGACAGAGGCTGTGGAAACCATTGTCAGCTGGGCACCCCTGCCCTAACAGCCCTGAAATGAAATTTCCCCCACACTTCTTTTAATGCCAGTCTTGGCCCTCAGATTACCACTGGTGACACCCTAATCTTGTTTATTTCTGAAACCCAGGAGATTCTCTGATCCATGTCAACATCATTGGGAGGGGTGTCATGGAGAGCACTTCTGTTAGACACTGGAGTCTTCACACTTTAGATCTCAGTGGTGTTGAGCATTGGGACCATGGACCACAATCTGGCCATAAGATCCTTAGAGGAAAGTATGACATCTTTGCTTAGAGTCCATTGTTGAATAAATACAAACAGAGATTTCTTGAGAAAAACCCAAGCACCCAATGACTACATTTAGGTGGTTCCATTCCCAGGTCAAACACTGCTGTAGTGTGGTAGTTTGTTTTTCCACCTCCAGAAATTTGTTAAGATCAAGATTATGCTGCAAATTAATTGCCATCACCCTATAAATAGGTTTAACTGAGTTAAGGAACAAGCAAGAATGAAACTAGAAATCTTAGGGTTGCAGATTATCATCATTACTGTGCTTACTGTATCAGTGTCGGTAGGGACCAGCAACGTAACTCAGGGATCTATAACCTCTGCAGAGGATAGCCCAAACATGTGTTTCAGTGGCAAGGAATTCATTCTGGGTTAACCATCCTATTGGTAACAGAATAGTACCCAGCTGAGGAAAGACAGCGTCCAGAGCTGCCCGTGCTTGTTCCCACTTTGCTCCACTAACTTGGAGAAATGCATATTTATGTCAAATATTATGTTGATGCTACTAATATATAATGGGCTAGGAACTGCCAGGGGTCTCATAAGAAGCGGTCCTGCAGTTTCAAGCCCTTCAATGTACCTCTGCCTCACAGGTTAAGATTTTCTCCTTTATTGTTGAAGCCAACTACCCAGGTCATAATATCCGCTTGAGTTGCTAGACAAAATGACCCTTAAGCTGCATTCTTTTCATTAAAGCATTAGTAAGTCATCATGGTCTCCCCCAATTTAAAGGGCATTCCTAGAGCTAAGAAAACTCACTGAATGCATTTCAGTGTTCAGAGTCTCCAGCGGTTTTAACCCACTGTCTTAGAACCATACGCCGTAACCCCAGAATTGCTTCCCTAGCTTTCACAGAGCCCGTCTGTTGGATCTTTCATTTGACTCCTTGGATGTCTTCAAAATTAAGAGAAACACTCTGTGCCCTGTCAAAACTGAGAAGCTCATGTGAACACCACAGTGGCATTCTAGAAAGCCTCGTGGTGTCTGCTAGCACTCTCTGGATCACATTGACATGACGCTTGAGCTCCCAGTCCCTTACAAATGAGAACTTCAGCACCCTGATACCCCTTCTGAGAATCCCAACACCTTCCAAAAGGTGCCCACCAGAAAGGCCTAGTGCTTCATCAGCTACCTTCCTCTTTGAGCAGATTTGTCAAGGGAGGGAGGTGCAAGTTTTTTGGTTGGTCTATTGAGCTAACATGACAAACTATTTATTCACTTCCTGGGATATGGGATGGTAAAAGCTGTCATGTTCCAATTGCTCCATGGAAAAGCACCTGGCAAGGTCTGTTAGGTTAGGTTGCACAGGTGGGTGCAAGAGATTATCTCACAGGCAAAAGAGCTCTTTTCCATTTTGTGAGTCCTAAAGATATCCAGGATTCTGAATGATATCAGTGTCTTACGTCATTTGCCCAACCCTGTGATTCTTGCGTAGGGTTAGACTTGCTTATCACATGCACTCTATAGCACACTAACAGCACACTAAAAGGGTTTGCAATTTTTTGTGGGTTCATCCTGTCAGTCTCATGTCCAAGAGTGAATGTTTATGTCAAATATTATGTTGATGTTACTAATATATTTTCCTCTAATTTTTTCATTTTGTTTTTAGCTTTAATTACACTTTCTTGTCCTTTTTAATTTTGCTTTTGAAATATGTGGAACATGAATCTACTTCCAAAAAGAAAATAAATGCAATAGAGGTAAACTTAGAGGAGTATCATGCCCTTCCAAATCCCTCCTCTCATTTTGTAGGTGGTCAGTAACATTGTTGATGACATTGTTCCTACATTTATTTTTGTGAAGATAACTATATCTGTATTTCTTACTCTATTTGTCTTATTTCTTCATCTACCATAGGTAAACATGTAAGCTTTCACCTTGTTACTATTTTTCTTAACACCATTCCTAAAAAGTGTCTTGAAGTCAATTTATAGAGATGTGCCATTCATTTCTCAGTATATTTATAGCTGTTTGTATCATGTAATTTGTACTATACCACAAATTATAGTATACAGCCTTAATTTATTCAACCAATATCTTCTGCTTAAAGATGTATGTGGCTTTGAGTATTTCAGTTACAAATATATTTAAATCAATAGCACTGTTCATGTGCACTTTTGGTTATAGTTCCATGAATATGTATTAGCCTAAAGTATTAAAAAACCCAGAACTCAAGACAAATATATATTAGATACCTAGAAATGTTATGAAATTATCAGCTTCAATACATATTCATGTCACATCTTTCATTATGGTATTTATGTAATTATATCCTTATCAAAATGAGAGAAAATATAGCTATTATTACAGATTTAAAACCATAGTTCATAGCAAATCTGCTTCTCTAAGAGACTGAATGTGTCTCCCTGTGTAGCTCCTGATGAAGTACCAGATGAAAATCTTGTCCTTGAACATCAAGATTCAGGCTCGAAACTTGAAATACAAATAAAAGAACAAAGTATGTCCAGTGAGGAAATATGTAAGTGTAATAATTATATATAACTTTAAATTTCAAAAAATTAAACTCATCAGATATTTTTTCTTTGGTTCATGAATATGTATTTGAATAAATAATCTGTAGATATTTTATACTTTGATGCAAACTCTGGGAAAATGCTAAATAATATTTATTTCTGATAAATTTCTGTTACAAAACTATCTCATGGCATGCTGTTGTTCTCAGTTTTTGCCAGGGCCCCACAACTGCTCAGCATTCAGCCAACAACAGGAGATTGTGCAACCAAGGGCCCAGAGGGCACCACTGACATATGGCAGTGTTCTTTTATCCTAGACTCCAACTGGGAGACAGAGGTTCTCAGACTTGACACTCAAGTGGCAAAATGTATCAGAAGAGCGATTGTGGCCTCCGTGGCCAATTGAGGGGCCTGTAGGGCATCCTGCTTTAGGCCTCCCTCTGAAATAGAAGTCTCGTTGGTAGCGTGATAGATGGTGAATCAAGAAGCCAACATATGGAGTGCCAGTGCATCAGTAACAAAATATTCCACAAGTGTCTGGGCTTCCTTGTATTTGTTGATATGAGAGTGACTAGAACCTGTCACTCACCCTTTCCACTATGAGCTGTGTTCCTCTGTAGTTTGTCCCAGGATTTCTCATGGCCGCAGATCTTCGTGTTCCATCTGCAACAATGGCCCAGCCGTGTTACCACTTGTGGGTCCTCAGCACATGGCCTTGCTTGGCAGTGGCTTTGTCAGTCCAAGGGAGGTTGTGATTGATACAGAAGGTGACTAGGGCTTCATCAAAGGCAATGTGCTTTGCTCAAGTCACAGTCTTGTAGGATGACACTCCAGGTGCATTGCAGCCTGTCCTACATAAGCAAGCTGGTCCTGACCGCAGGTATGATTCATGATGCTAGAAAGGGCTTTGCAACTCCAGCTACTTTCTACCAACTTCTCTCAGCTTGGGTAGTGGCCACTGTGACACCTCAGTGTCAAGTAACACCAGTGCCAAAGGCGGCACTGCCTTGCTGAGCCGCCAGTGATCTATTGAGTCTCCAGACATCCCAGGCCAGATGGTGAACTTCAGCTTCCTTATTTCCAACAAAGAGGCAGCTGTTTATTCTTTTCACTGAGATAGTTGATATTGTTTTTGTGTGAAAAGCAAAGATTGCTGGTAGTCAGATAGGCTTCAGTCTTCTATATGCTTCACTAGAGATGTCCAAAACGCAGTTCAGTTGGGCTAGGTGTGGCTAAAGTTGGGGGTGCACAAAGGATGCATCCATAGTGATGATCCATTCAACAGCACAGCCCTGACAGTGTAGGTCACAGTATCTGGAAGGAACCCACCGAGGGCTGGGTCTGTGGGAGGTCTTGGTAGTGGCCTAAAATAAAAACCAGGAGGACATTAAGCATTCCTCCTCATTGACATGCCAGGGGTTTGGGGGATCACAGTCACTTGGACACTCATCTAAAAGTCCCCAGAAATGAAATTCTCCTGCATGTCCACTTTGAACTTTAACTTGGATCTAGGGCTTCCATTCCTCACAGGCAACCCAGGCACATTTGCTGAGAGGTGTGAGCTCAACTTGGCAGGACTCTCTGACTCATTTACCTCAAAATTCACTAGGAGATAGAAAAGAAACAGCATTTGTATTAATCATACGAGTAGGAGCAATTGCCAAGCAGACCATAGGAAGTTGTCTGGGTACCCTGTGTTAGCACAGACAGGAGGGCAAAGTCTCCTCTGTGGGCAATTATTTGTACATATTATATACCATATATGCAACTTCTATTTATACATGCACTTTCAGGTATGCACATCACAATATATCCTAATTGATATGACCTTTCAGGTGTAATCTCTCCACTCAACATGTAACCTCCCTCCTTCCTCCTCCCCAGTCTCTCAGGCTCTGTCTGGAGAGGTGCCCATCCATCCTTACAGATGTCGCTTCCTAATAAACCTTGCTATTTTACCTCCCAAAAAAAATTCAATATAAAAATTTTATTAGATTTTACTATTTTACAATTACAAATAATGCTGTAATGAATGTGCATTTGTATGTTCATGTGTTATTCTATGACTGTGCATTAGCCTAAATTATAAGTAATCTAAGAAAGTTACAGGCTAATATAAAATATATTTGTTGCCTATGAAAATATATGAAGTAATGACACATCTTCAAACACATTAAAATGTTCTACCAATTTCCATATCAGATGTAGCATTATGAGAACTTACTTACAGCTTTTCAAATGAGAAAATGTTGCTACCAATCGTTAAATTTGAAATCTAGAGATTTCATGCAGACCTGTTTTTCTTTTTAAAAAAAACATTTAAGTTATACAAATTTCATATATTTCATATTCAGATTTAGGAACATAGTGCCATTTCACACACCCCCCGTGCCCTCCCTCTTGCCCACGCTCCAACCTTTCCTCCCCCTACCCTGAGTAAAAGAGTTCAACAAATAGTATGAAAAGAAAGAAATCAAAACACTGTTCCTCAGTGTAAGAGACAAGGGCTATAAACAATCATAGATCTCAAAATGTCAATTTCACTCCAAAACATTACATTTCAGGTACTCTGTTACTTCTGATCAAGGAAAATATATGCTATCTGTCTTTTGGGGCCTGGCTTGTTTCACTGAGAATAATGGTTTCCAGTTACAACCCTCTTGTTGCTAAAGATGGGATTTCATGTATTTTTACAACTGAGTAGTACTCCATGGTGTACATGTACCATAATTTCTTTTTCTAGTCAACAGTTGATGAACACCTGGGTTGATCCCATACCTTAGCTAATGTAAATTGAGCTGCAATGAACATAGGGGTACAGGTAATACTTTAATATACTGATTTCTTTTGGTTTAGATAAATTCCCAGGATGAGCTTGGTTGGGTCATATGGTAGGTCTATATTCAGATTTCAGAGGTATCTCCATACTGTCTCGCACGGTGGCTCGACCAGTTTATATTACCACCAGCAGTGGAACAGGATACCTGTCCCCCTACATCCTCACCAGCATATGTTGTTTGTTAATTTCTGTATGAGAGCCATTCCAACCGGGGTGGGGTGAAACCACATCGTGGTTTTGATTTGCATTTCCCCGATGCCTAGTGATCCTGAGCATTTTCTCAACTGTCTATTTGCTATTTGGTCCAGGTGAATGATCTTTCTGATGTGTTGTTGGATTCGATTGGCCAGAATTTTCTTGAGGATATTTGCATCTATGTTGATCAGGGAAATTGATCTGTAGTTCTCTTTCTCTGTTGCATCCTTTCTGGGTTTAGGAATTAGGGTGATGCTGGCTTCATAGAAAGAATTGGGAGGATTTCCTCCCTTTCAATTGTTTTGAATAATTTGAGAAGAATTGGAGTTAGTTCTTCTTTAAAATTTCTGGTAGAATTCAGCAGTGAACCCATCCAGTCCTGGGCTTTTCTTTGTTGGGAGGGTCTTTATTACTGATGCAATTTCTGTCTTGGTTATGGGTCTGTTTAGGTTTTCTGTGTCTTCATGGCTCAATTTAGGTAGGTTGTATGTGTGCAGGAATCTATCCATTTGTTCTAGGTTTCCCTGTTTGTTTTGGGAATCTTGCCTTACCTTTTTTCATTTGCTTGTGAAAATTAGAAGTCTGGGTTAAAATGGGAATGATCAGTATAATGCACTTCACAAAGTGCCCCTGAGTTTAATGAAGTGACTTCCTTCATAACAGAGTCAACCTATGGAAGTTCCAACAGTCCCTGGGAAAGCTGGAAGGATAGCCCTTATAGTCACTAGAGATCATCTACGTGTGGGCCTGAGATGCCATTGGTGTTCTGCTGGGTCACACTGGCCCTGCATCCTTGGTGGAGCTCCTTTGAGACCTCTTTGTTTGGCAACCAGTCCCATGTATCTCCTCCATAAGGCCATTGACTGGCTCATCCTTCAGAGGGCACACAGTTGCCATTTGTCTGCTATCTGGGCAGCAGCCAATATTCCATGCCTAAGAGTTGATTTGTTAAGATCTAGATTGTGTTGTGGGCTGACATGAGCTTATCAATAGGTTTAGCAGTACTAAACCAAGTGAACCTAGAAATTTGATACTGATCAACAATCTGATCTTGTTCTCACTTCCTCATTGTGCAAGGAAACGGGTACTAGAGCCCCTGTCAGGTCATTTCTGCAATTTGACAGACATTGGAAGTTCAGCTAGGATGTGAGGGACTTGGGGCAGGCCCAGAGGTTCTCCTGAGGACTGCGAGTCGTCTGTAAAGAGTCCATTAGAACTCTGCAAGGGGGCTCCATGGCATCCACCAGCACCTTCTGAGACTCACTCATGGCTGGTAAGAACCTCAGCGGACCTGAAACTCTTGCAAATGTCCTATTGTTGTGGGGAACAGAGCCCAGCTAGGTTTATTTCAGATTCTTCCCTCTGTGTATGAAAGAATTCAAAGTGGAGGCTTAAAGGTATGCAGGGAAGCAAGATTCACAGTACAGGAAAAGTACAGATGAACCTAGAAAGAGAATGAACAAAAAAGCCAAAACACAAAAATATCCTCTCAACAAAGTTCAGGCCATCCTTTTATACTCTCAGAATGCATAAGGATGGCATTTGTGGTGGGGTTTAATTGATTACATAATGGGAAGAGTTTGGGGTAGGTCTTGGGTGCCACTCATATCTGTGCCCATTTTGGGAAACATGAGAAGTGTCATAGCATCAAGTGTGTGATGACAATGAGAGTGATGGCCATGGTAATTTTCTGATAATGACATGATTTCACCTCATTACAAGAGGGTGGTGGTGGACCCAAGACAGGTTTGGATAATGCACACACAAAAAAAGGTTTGGGTGGTACAGAACAGGCTGTCACGCAGGGGATGGTCATGGATACTGCAAGAGCCATCCAGAGCTGTCCCGTGGTGCACCACCATAATTGTCCCACAGCATGTTATGCTACTGTGCAGGTTGGCTGGTGCTGTCCCATGGTGGATTGGCTGCCGCTGTAAAACTGACTCAGCTGGGGCTCTCAGTCAACAGCTCTTTGCTCTAATGCACCCTACTCATCCATATAATTGCCCCTCCCAAAGATTTCATCCATATCTTAATGGGAGATTGAGAGAGGAAGGTCCATCTTCTGTAACTTGGTGCTGTGTCAGCAGACTTTGCCTGCTTCAGAATTTCTAAAAAGACACACTGCTGGGGGTGGGGCTTCATATGCAGCCTGGATTGGCCTCGTTCCTCTTTCTCCTCTCTCCAAGCTGCTATGTCTTCTGTCCGTGTCCCACTGTGTTCCTGCTTCAAACTGCTTCTGGTGTTCTTCCTCAAGCACCCACCTGTAGATGTGGCTGTTCTGGAGTATTTTGGTGGAGGCAAACAAAACTTCTCTGTACAGCCATCTGTATAGAATCTCACACAACACACACGCACACAAACCTTTAAATTCTTTTAAACTAAACTCAGCAGAAGACCTTTTCCTTTGATTCACTAAGCATTTAAATATACATTTTATATATAATTTATACTTTGACCTGAAGTGTAAGGACTACGACACTGCTAACTGGAGAACAGAAGCAAAGTTATTGATCGGTTTTGTTTGTTTGTTTGTTTGTTTGTTTTTGCATATCAGTATTTTCCAAAGTACAGCACTACCTTCATACACACTTGACAAAAACTGACCATGTGATTTCTCATTTCACCTCCTTGGGTGAAATTTGAGGATTACTTGGCATGCCCAGAAGTTGCATTGCACATCTTTTTTTTTTTCATTCTTCTATTTAGCACTTCCTCTTGAAGCCCAGGAAAAAGGTATCTTAATTGAAAACCTATTGCCTGAGGAGATTGCTTCATTATCAAGAAGTGAATCTCAAACTAAGCAACCTGAAGCTGTTAAAAAGGAGAGTCTCAAAAGTAAGTAACTGGCTGTATATCTTTTAAACCTTTTCAATTAAATTCAAGAAAACTGTTTTCTGAATATGTCTCCAGCTATATACTTCTTTCTTTTTAAAGATTTATTTATTTATTTATTTGAAAGTCAGAGTTACTCAGAGAGAGAGACAGAGAGGTCTTCCATCTGATGGCTCACTCCCCAGTTGGCCGCAATGGTCAGAGCTGCACTGGTCCGAAGCCAGGAGCCAGGAGCCTCCTCTGGGTCTCCCACGCGGGTGCAGGGGCCCAAGGACTTGGGCCATCCTCCACTGCTATCCCAGGCCATAGCAGAGAGCTGGATCGGAAATGGAGCAACCGGGTCTCGAACCGGTGCCCATATGGGATGCTGGCACTTCAGGCCAGGGTGTTAACCCACTGCGCCACAGTGCTGGCCCCTAACTATATACTTCTTTTGGTAATTATTCCCAACACAGTTCTGGATCTTTATTGATGATTTATGTGTTTTGTTTTCCTCTCTGTTTAAGAATTACAAGTTTATTTACTGTGCTCCTGATATTTACTTTGCTCTTAGAAATAAAGAAGCAAGATGAATTCTTTCAAAAATAAAAGTAAATCCGCAGGAGCTGATGCCATGGTTTGGAGGGATAAGCTGCTTCCCGCAAATGTCAGCACCCCATGTGGGTGCCAGTTTGAGTCCTGGCTGCTCCATTTCTCTCCAGCTCCCAGCTAATGTGCCTCAGAAAGCAGGGAAGGATGGCCCAAGTCCTTGGGCCCCTGCACCCATGTGGGAGACCTGGAGGAAGCTCTTGATTCCTGGCTTCAGCCTGGCCCAGCCCCGGCCATTACAGCCATTTGGGGAGAGAACCATTGGATGGAAAATCTCTCTCTGGCTCTTCTTCTCCCTCTCTCTCTATAACTCTGCCTTTCAAATAAATAAATTTTTTAAACAACAAGTAAATCTCTAAGATAAAATGGTTATCTTTTTCTCTTTTTTAATTAGTGCTGAGTTGAAAGTAGTTGATATCTACCTTACCTGGTATTACTATGACCCCACACACTCTTTTTTATTTGAATTATATTTTTTTCCATCCTGTCAACCAGGATTTTCTTGTGTCTTTATGATTTTGCTGTGTTTCTTGCAAGACACTTGTCATTGTATGTTTTAGTCTATTTTTCTTTTCATTGGCTCTCATAATGACATGTAATTGGCCGGCGTTGCGGCTCACTTGGCTAATCCTCCGCCTGCAGCACCAGCACCCCAGGTTATAGTCCTGGTTGGGGCGCCGGATTCTGTCCCAGTTGCTCCTCTTCCAGTCCAGCTCTCTGTTGTGGCCTGGGAAGGCAGTGGAGGATGGCCCAAGTCCTCGGGCCCTGCACCCGTATGGGAGATCAGGAGGAAGCACCTGGCTCCTGGCTTTGGATAGGCGCAGCGCACCAGCTGTAGCAGCCATTTTGGGGGGGTGAACCAATGGAAGGAAGACCTTTCTCTCTCTCTCACTGTCTAACTCTGCCTGTCAAAAAAAATGCATTACCAAAAAAATAATAATAATGACATGTAATTAGTGTTTTAGGGGTAATCGCACCATTTCTTGGATATCCCCGTTCTTCCTATGTTTATTCACCCTCTTTCTGCTCTATTTTTATCATTACACATTTTTATTTAGCCATATTTGATGCCTAAGTTTTAAATTTTAAGAGCAATAGCTTCTCAGCCTTTTGGCTAAGGATCAAGTGTAAATTTTAAGAGAAAACTCAATAAGAAATGCAGAGTAATTTTAAACATAACTATTTATAGTATTTGTAATAAAATAATTTATCATACTTATAAATTAAAATGCTTATATTCTCTGTATTACAAAGTAATAAGTGCTTTTATGCACAAGTGAAAGTGAATTCACGTGATGTTTATATTTCTGTTCTTAGAACGATTTATTTACTGGGGCTAGCATCATAGCACAGCAGGCTAAACAGCCCCTTCGATGCCATAATCCCATATCAGAGCACTGATTCAGGTCCTGGCTGCTCTGTTCCCAGACCAGCTCCCTGCTAACTTCCCTGGGAGAGCAGCAGAGGATGGCCCAGGTACTTGAGCCCCTGCAACCCATGTGGGAGACCAGGAAGGAGGTCCTGACTTCTGGATTCAGCTTGGATTATTCTGAGCCATTGTGGCCATTGGGTGAATGAAGCATTGAGTGGAAGATCTCTCTCTCTCTCTCTCTCTCTCAATCTCTCTCAATCTCTCTCTCAATCTCTCTCTCTCTCTCTCTCTCTCTCTGTGTGTGTGTGCGTGTGTGTGTGCATAATGGCCTGGGCTAAACCAAGAGCCAAGAACACTATCCTGGTCTGCCCCATGGGTGTTAGGGCCCCCAGGAATCTCTGCCATTATCTGCTGCCTTTCCTGGCACATTAGCAGGAACATGGATTGTAAGCAGGGCTTCTGGGACTCTAACCAGCATCGCCACCAGCAGCTTAACCTGTTATGCTACAGTGCTAGCCCCATGATCTTTATTTTTCAAGTGGACAGTGATTTGCTTATATCACTAAAACATAAAACAAATACTGGGTAGTTAACATAGATTGTAAATCTAGAAGGTTCCACTGCACATAAGGTTCTCTTGGATAAATCTTAACAGCCGTTCTTGTGTAACCAAGAAAATGTAGAGATTTCAGATGAAAACCTTTTTCCCAGGACTGGAGCTGTTAGGAAGAAAAGATTCAGTTATGAACATGATTACTGTTCTAATTACATTGATAACATTTTAAGCATATTTTTGTTTGTAGACCTAAGTCTTACTATATAACTATATAGACATCCATTGAGTAGATTTTTATTATGTCATTTGAATTTTTTACTTCTTGATTTCCTTGAAATTTGTTTGTTCTATCAATTACTGAGATAATTATATTGAATTGCCCTAATATGATTGTGAAATTATCAATTCCCTCTTGTATTTCTATCCATGTTGCTTATACTACCTATTTTACTAGGTCCATACAAGTCTGACTTAACTACTGCAGAATTATGGTGTTTCATTTTTCATGGCATGTCTTTTTCACATACTTTAAACATTTCTGTACTCTTATAATTTGGTACTATCTCTTGGAAATAACTTACAGTTAAGTTGTTATAAATCCAGTGTGGTGGCTGTCTTGGGCCATGAGAAATTTTGCTAGATGATTGACATGTATTTAAACTACAAAATTTTTCCAATAATTTGTTTATTTGATAAATAAAAAAATCTTTCTTTTAGCTCAAAATGTGGAAGAGAAAGTCCATGGAGATATTATACCTGAAGATAAAGCCGCAACATCAAAAAGCCGTTCTCAAGCTAAAAAACTTCCAGCTTTCAAAATGGATAAAGCGCTGAGTAGTAAGTATGTTCATTTTCATCATCATGGATTTTTTTTCTGATTCTTCTGTTTTTGTTTTTTGAAATATTCTGTTCTTTTTTGAGATAACATACTTCTAAATGATTTGATTGTCTGAAAGGCAAAGTTACAGAAAGAGGGAGAGGGAGAGGGTGAGGGCAAGAGAGCATGCATCTTCCATTTGCTGGTTCACTCCCCAAATGGCTGCAACATCCAGGTTTTTCCCAGGCTGAAGCCAGAAGCTAGGAACCATATCTGGATCTTCCACATGGGCAGCAGGGGCCCAATCACTTGGGCCATCTTCCACTGCTTTCCTAGGTCCATTAGCAGAGACATGGATTAAAAGTGCAGCAGCTGGGGGCTTAAACAGGTGCTCATATATAGCACATATGGATGCTGGCGTTGCACCTTAACCCACTGGGCCACAATTTGCTGACTCCAGAAATAACACTTTAAATATAGTTAAAGGTTTATTGGCTCCACTAAATTAAGAATTCAACAAACAAAAGCAAAGTAATCTGAAGACCATTGTTCTTAGGTTCATGAATGTGTAATCAATCAATACAGCTATTACATGACATTTTTATTGTACTGCTTAGTTCTTTTTTTCATCAAAGCATTTTCTGTTGATAGTGTGTTACTGAGAGATGCATTTTAAAGTCTCTCACTGTGAATGTGGATTTCTGTCTTTGGTAGGTCTGTCATATTGGTTTGTATATATAGAAATGGTGATGTGCATTGTGTACAAATTTATACATGCTAATATGAAGGTATGTTCATGTTCTTCAAAATGCTTTTAACATCTATTTTGTCTGGTGTTAGTCCGCTCTGTATGCTTTCTTGAGATAAGTACTTGCACAGTTTTTTGTAAGTAATGTAAGCATAGGTTAATTGTTTCTAAATGGTCTTGGTAATTTTTTTTCATAATGCTCCTAAACAACATAAAATGTCCCATAGTTCCTTTATTAATTAATTATGTACAAGCACCTGAGAGATATTTGTTTGCTGTTGTCCTTTCTCATAATGTCTTTGGTTTTGGTATTATAGTAATATAGTTTAAATGTTGTGGCCCGAGACTGTCCTTTGCATGACTTCTGTTTTTTAAATACTTACTTATTAACTTGAAAGAGTTACAGAGAAGGAGAGGCAGAAAGAGAGAAAGAGAAAGAGAGAGAGAGAGACACAGACAGACACTCCATCTGCTGGTTCAATCCCCGGGTAGCTGCAATGGCTGGGGCTGGGCCAGGCTGAAGTCAGGAACCAGTAGTTTCATCTGAGTCTCCCACAGGGGTGCGGGGACCAAAGGACTTATTTGGGCCATCTTCTGCTGCTTTCCCAAGCATATCAGCAGGGAGCTGGATTGGAAGTGGACCACTTGGACTCGAACCAGCACCCATATGGGATGTCAGTGCTGCAAGCAGCAGCTTTACCTGCTACATCGCAGTGCTGGCCCCCATGGCTTCTATTTAACAGTTATTAAGCTGTGTTTTGTAGCTCAGACTGTGCTCTATCTCAGTGAAAATTCCATGTACGCCTCAGAAAGCATGAGTTCTGTTGTTAGATGAAGTAATCTATACATCTTAATTACATTCAGTTTGACTGATAGGGTGCTAAATTCAACTAATCCTCACTGATTTTTGACCTGTCAGTTACTAATAAATGGTACTGAAGGCAGCAAATATAATTTATTTGTCTATTTACATTTCAGTTCCTTTAGTTTGGCCTCATGTATTTTGTTGCGATGTTATGTGTCTACTCATTAGCATTATGTTTTCTTTGATGTTGACTCCTGTATCATTAGGTATTTATCTCCAATAAATATTTTAAAATTTACTTGTTTGAAAATCAGACAGGTAGAAGTCACCCCATGTAATAGTTCACTCTGGCAGCAGCCAAGGCCAGTCCAGACCAAGACCAAGAGCCGGGAACTCAGTCAAGTCTCACATGTGGTGAAAGAGACTCAACTAGTTGAGCCGTCACCTGATTTCTCCCAACATGTGCACTAGCACAGGCTGTGATGGGGGTCAGAACCAAGATGTGAATCCAGGCACGGGATAGGACATCCAAGCGGTGACTTAACCATCGCACCTCTTGTCTACTCTGTCTCTGATAATCTCTTTTTTGCTGAAGTATGTTTTGTTCCAAATTGATGTATCTTCTCCAGCTTTGCTTGGATTGGTATTAACTCTAATGTGAATTAGGTATTCTGGGTGATCAGTGTACCTTCGTCAGTTGTAAAACATGTTCCACTTTGGTGCAGGGTATTGATAGTGGGTGATCGTGTGCACATGTGGAGAAACGGGGTATGTAGGAACCGTGTTTAGTTACATGAGGACTTGGTATGGATGTTATACATTCTATGGGGTTTTCCCCATTGATTTCTTATTTTTAATTTCATAAATTTCTTCTTGTGTTTTTGCTTGTTTTCTTCTGACTATTTTGGATTTAGTTTAGGTACCTAAGCTGGAAACTTAAGTTACTGACTTTTGAGTGCTCTTCTTTTCTGATATGTGTGTGTATGTTCTGTTACAAATTTTCTTCTAAAAACTGTTTTTGCTGCATCCCACACATTTGATACATTGCATTTGCAGTTTCATCTGGTTATAAATATTTTTAAATTTATTTTAAGATTTGTTTGATCCAATTTTACTTAGAAGTCTGTTACCTGATCTACGCATACTATTCAGGTTTTCTTTGTTAATGATTCCAAGTTTATGTCCATTCTGATCTGAAGAAGATATGGCATGATTTCTTTCCCTTTACATTTGTGAAATTGTGGTTTTTGACCCATGCTGTGACCAAT